>NC_054467.1:2864669-3031256 GCF_017639515.1 Carcharodon carcharias | reverse complement strand
TACTAGTGCAGCACTCCCTCAGTACTGATCCTCTGACAGTGAGGCACTCCCTCAGTACTGACCTTCCGACAGTGCAGCACTTCGTGAGTACTAACCCTCTGACATTGCATCACTCACTCATTACTGACCCTCTGACAGTGCAGCACTCCCTCAGTACTGTCCCTCTGACAGTGCAGCACTCTCTCAGTACTGACCCTTTGACAGTGCAGCACTCCCTCAGTACTGACACTCTGACAAAGCAGCACTCACTCAGTACTGACCCTCTGACAGTGCAGCACTCCCATATTAATGACCTTCTGACAATATGCACTCCCTCAGTTCTGACCCTCAGCAGTGCAGCACTCCCTCAGTACTGACCCTCTGACAGTGCTGCGCACCCTCAGTTCTGAACTTCCGACAGTGCAGCACTCCTTCAGTACTGACGCACTGACAGTGCAGTGCTCCCTCAGTACTGACACACTGACAGTACAGCATTCCCTCAGTACTGACCCTCTGACAGTGCAGCACACCCTCAGTACTGACCCTCTGACAATGCAGCGCTCCCTCAGTACTGACCCACTGACAGTGCAGCACTCCCTCAGCACTGACCCTCTGACAGTGCAGCACTCCCTCATTAATGACATTCTGACAATATGCACTCCCTCAGTTCTGACCCTCTGACAGTGCAGCACTCCTTCAGAACTGACCCTCTGACAGTGCTGCGCACCCTCAGTACTGACCCACTGACAGTGCAGCACTCCCTCATTAATGACATTCTGACAATATGCACTCCCTCAGTTCTGACCCTCTGACAGTGCAGCACTCCCTCAGAACTGACCCTCCGACAGTGCAGCAGTCCCTCAGTACTGACCGTCTGACAGTGCAGCACTCCCTCAGTACAGATCCTCTAACAGTGCAGAACTCCCTCAGTACTGACCCTCTGACAGTGCAGCACTCCCTCAGTACTGACCCTCTGACTGTGCAGCAGTCCCTCATTACTGACCCTAGGACAATGCAGAGGTCCCTCAGTACTGATCCTCTGACAGTGCAGCACTCCCTCAGTACTGACCCTCTGACAGTGCAGCACTCCCTCAGTACTGACCCTCTGACTGTGCAGCATTCCCTCAGCACTGATCCTCTGACAGTGAAGTGCTCCCTCAGTACTGACCCTCTGACAATGCAGCACTCCCTCAGTACTGACCCTCTGACAGTGCAGAGTTCCCTCAGTACTGACCCTCTGACAGTGCAGCACTCGCTCATTACTGACCCTCTGACAGTGCAGCACTCGCTCATTACTGACCCTCTGACCGTGCAGCACTCCCTCAGTACTGACCCTCTGACAGCGCAGCATTCCCTCCGTACTGACCCTCTGACAATGCAGCGCTCCCTCAGTACTGACCCACTGACAGTGCAGCACTCCCTCATTAATGACATTCTGACAATATGCACTCCCTCAGTTCTGACCCTCTGACAGTGCAGCACTCCCTCAGAACTGACCCTCCGACAGTGCATCAGTCCCTCAGTACTGACCCTCTGACAGTGCAGCACTCCCTCAGTACAGATCCTCTAACAGTGCAGAACTCCCTCAGTACTGACCCTCTGACAGTGCAGCACTCCCTCAGTACTGATCCTCTGACAGTGCAGCAGTCCCTCATTACTGACCCTAGGACAATGCAGAGGTCCCTCAGTACTGATCCTCTGACAGTGCAGCACTCCCTCAGTACTGACCCTCTGACAGTGCAGCACTCCCTCAGTACTGACCCTCTGACTGTGCAGCATTCCCTCAGCACTGATCCTCTGACAGTGAAGTGCTCCCTCAGTACTGACCCTCTGACAATGCAGCACTCCCTCAGTACTGACCCTCTGACAGTGCAGAGTTCCCTCAGTACTGACCCTCTGACAGTGCAGCACTCGCTCATTACTGACCCTCTGACAGTGCAGCACTCGCTCATTACTGACCCTCTGACCGTGCAGCATTCCCTCAGTACTGACCCTCTGACAGTGCAGCACTTCCTCAATACTGACACTCTGACAGTGCAGCACTCCCTCAGTACTGACCCTCTGACAGTGCAGCACTCCCTCAGTACTGACCCTCTGATAGTGCAGCACTCCCTCAGTACTGATCCTCTGACAGTGCAGCACTCCCTCAGTACTGACAATCTGACAATGCAGCACTCCCTCAGAACTGATCCACTGACAGTGCAGCATTCCCTCAGTACTGACCCTCTGACAGGGCAGCAATCCTTCACTACTGACCGCCTAACAGTGCAGAGCTCCAGGAGTACCGACCCTCCGACAGAGCAGCACTTCCTCAGTACTGTCCCTCTGACAATGCAGTGCTCCCTCAGTACTGACCCTCTGACAGTGCAGCACTCCCTCAGTACTGACCCTCTGACAGTGCAGCACTCACTCAGTACTGACCCTCTGACAGTGCTGCGCTCCCTCAGTACTGACCTTCCGACAGTGCAGCACTTCCTCAGTACTGACCCTCTGACAGTGCAGCACTCACTCAGTACTGACCCTCTGACAGTGCAGCGCTCCCTCAGTACTCACCCTCTAACTGTGCAGCACTCCCTCAGTACTGATCATCAAACAGTGCAGCACTCCGTCACTTCTGACCCTCTGACAGTGCAGCACACCCTCAGTACTGATCATCAAACAGTGCAGCACTCCCTCAGTACTGACCCTCTGACAGTGCGGAACTCTCTCAGTACTGACCCTCTGACAATGCAGCACTCCCTCAGTACTGACGCTCTGACAGTGCAGCTCTCCCTCAGTACTGACCCTCTGACAGTGCAGCACACCCTCAGTACTGATCCTCTGACAGTGCAGCACTCCATCAGTACTGAGCCTCTGACAGTGCAGCACTCCCTCATTACTGACCCTATGACAATGCAGAGGTCCCTCAGTACTGATCCTCTGACAGTGCAGCACTCCCTCAGTACTGACCCTCTGACAGTGCAGCACTCCCTCAGTACTGTCCCTCTGACATTGCAGAGGTCCCTCAGTACTGACCCTCTGACAATGCAGCAGTCCCTCAGTACCGATCCTCTGACAGTGCAGCATTCCCTCAGCACTGACCCTCTAGCCATGCAGCACTCACTCAGTATTGACCCTCGGACAATTCAGCACTCCTTCAGTACTGACCCTCTGACAGTGCAGCACTCGCTCATTACTGACCCTCTGACAGTGCAGCACTCGCTCATTACTGACCCTCTGACTGTGCAGCACTCCCTCAGTACTGACCCTCTGACAGTGCAGCATTCCCTCAGTACTGACCCTCTGACAGTGCAGCACTTCCTCAATACTGACACTCTGACAGTGCAGCACTCCCTCAGTACTGACGCTCTGACAGTGCAGAGATCCCTCAGTACTGACCCTCTAACTGTGCAGCACTCCCTCAGTCCTGATCCTCTGACAGTGCAGCACTCCCTCAGTACTGACCCTCTGACAATGCAGCACTCCCTCAGAACTGATCCACTGACAGTGCAGCATTCCCTCAGTACTGACACTCCGACAGTGCAGCACTTCCTCAGTACTGTCCCTCTGACAATGCAGAGCTCCCTCAGTACAGGCCCTCTGATTGTGCAGCACTCCCTCAGTACTGACCCTCTGACAGTGCAGCACTCCCACAGATCTGACCCTCCGACAGTGCAGCACTCCCTCAGTACTGACATTCTGTCAGTGCAGCGGTCCCTCAGTGCTGACCCTCTGACTGTGCACCGCTGCCTCAGTACTGACCTTCCGACAGTGCAGCGCTCCCTCAGCACTGACCATCGGACAGTGCAGCACTCCTTAGGTACTGACCCACTGACAGTGCAGCACTCCCTCATTAATGACATTCTGACAATATGCACTCCCTCAGTTCTGACCCTCTGACAGTGCAGCACTCCCTCAGAACTGACCCTCCGACAGTGCAGCAGTCCCTCAGTACTGACCCTCTGACAGTGCAGCACTCCCTCAGTACTGATCCTCTGACAGTGCAGCAGTCCCTCATTACTGACCCTAGGACAATGCAGAGGTCCCTCAGTACTGATCCTCTGACAGTGCAGCACTCCCTCAGTACTGACCCTCTGACTGTGCAGCATTCCCTCAGCACTGATCCTCTGACAGTGAAGTGCTCCCTCAGTACTGACCCTCTGACAATGCAGCACTCCCTCAGTACTGAACCTCTGACAGTGCAGAGTTCCCTCAGTACTGACCCT
The DNA here is from genome assembly GCF_017639515.1 of Carcharodon carcharias. Taxonomy (NCBI): domain Eukaryota; kingdom Metazoa; phylum Chordata; class Chondrichthyes; order Lamniformes; family Lamnidae; genus Carcharodon; species Carcharodon carcharias. Next base: position 3,027,072 of record NC_054467.1, on the reverse strand, counting down.
CTGACAGTGCAGCACTCGCTCATTACTGACCCTCTGACAGTGCAGCACTCGCTCATTACTGACCCTCTGATTGTGCAGCACTCCCTCAGTACTGACCCTCTGACCGTGCAGCACTCCCTCAGTACTGACCCTCTGACAGCGCAGCATTCCATCAATACTTACCCTCTGACAGTGCAGCACTTTCTCAATACTGACACTCTGACCGTGCAGCACTCCCTCAGTACTGACCCTCTGACAGTGCAGCACTCCCTCAGTACTGACCCTCTGATAGTGCAGCACTCCCTCAGTACTGATCCTCTGACAGTGCAGCACTCCCTCAGAACTGATCCACTGACAGTGCAGCATTCCCTCAGTACTGACCCTCTGACAGGGCAGCAATCCTTCACTACTGACCCCCTAACAGTGCAGAGCTCCAGGAGTACCGACCCTCCGACAGTGCAGCACTTCCTCAGTACTGTCCCTCTGACAATGCAGTGCTCCCTCAGTACTGACGCTCTGACAGTGCCGCACTCCCTCAGTACTGACCCACTGACAGTACAGTGCTCCCTCAGTACTGACCCTCTGTCAGTGCAGCACTCCCTCATAACTGACCCTCTGACAATACAGCACTCCCTCAGTTCTGACCCTCTGACAGTGCAGCACTCCCTCAGTACTGTCCCTCTGACAATGCAGAGCTCCCTCAGTACAGGCCCTCTGATAGTGCAGCACTCCCTCAGTACTGACCCTCTGACAGTGCAGCACTCCCACAGATGTGACCCTCCGACATTGCAGCACTCCCTCAGTGCTGACCCTCTGACTGTACACCGCTGCCTCAGTACTGACCTTCCGACATTGCAGCGCTCCCTCAGCACTGACCATCGAGCCATGCAGCACTCCCTCAGTATTGACCCTCGGACAGTGCAGCACTCCTTCAGTACTGACCCTCTGACAGCGCAGCGTTCCCTCAGTACTGATCCTCTGACAGTGCAGCATTCCCTCAGTACTGACCCTCTGACAGTGCAGCACACCCTCAGTACTGACCCTCTGACAGTGCTGCGCACCCTCAGTACTGACCCACTGACAGTGCAGCACTCCCTCATTAATGACATTCTGACAATATGCACTCCCTCAGTTCTGACCCTCTGACAGTGCAGTACTCCCTCAGAACTGACCCTCCGACAGTGCAGCAGTCCCTCAGTACTGACCCTCTGACAGTGCAGCACTCCCTCAGTACTGATCCTCTGACAGTGCAGCAGTCCCTCATTACTGACCCTAGGACAATGCAGAGGTCGCTCAGTACTGATCCTCTGACAGTGCAGCACTCCCTCAGTACTGACCCTCTGACAGTGCAGCACTCCCTCAGTACTGACCCTCTGACTGTGCAGCATTCCCTCAGCACTGATCCTCTGACAGTGAAGTGCTCCCTCAGTACTGACCCTCTGACAATGCAGCACTCCCTCAGTACTGACCCTCTGACAGTGCAGCACTCCCTCAGTACTGACCCTCTGACAGTGCAGCTCTCCCTCAGTACTGACCCTCTGACAATGCAGCACTCCCTCAGTACTGACCCTCTGACAATGCAGCACTCCCTCAGTACTGACCCTCTGACAGTGCAGAGTTCCCTCAGCACTGACCCTCTGACAATGCAGCACTCCCTCAGAACTGATCCACTGACAGTGCAGCATTCCCTCAGTACTGACCCTCTGACAGGGCAGCACTCCATCACTACTGACCCCCTAACAGTGCAGAGCTCCAGGAGTACTGACCCTCCGACAGTGCAGCACTTCCTCAGTATTGTCCCTCTGACAATGCAGTGCTCCCTCAGTACTGACCCTCTGACAGTGCCGCACTCCCTCAGTACTGACCCACTGACAGTACAGTGCTCCCTCAGTACTGACCCTCTGTCAGTGCAGCACTCCCTCATAACTGACCCTCTGACAATACAGCGCTCCCTCAGTTCTGACCCTCTGACAGTGCAGCACTCCCTCAGTACTGTCCCTCTGACAATGCAGAGCTCCCTCAGTACTGACCCTCTGATTGTGCAGCACTCCCACAGATCTGACCCTCCGACATTGCAGCACTCCCTCAGTACTGACCTTCTGTCAGTGCAGCGGTCCCTCAGTGCTGACCCTCTGACTGTGCACCGCTGCCTCAGTACTGACCTTCCGACAGTGCAGCACTCCCTCAGCACTGCCCATCTAGCCATGCAGCACTCCCTCAGTATTGACACTCGGACAGTGCAGCACTCCTTCAGTACTGACCCTCTGACAGCGCAGTGCTCCTTCAGTACTGACCCTCTGACAGTGCAGCACACCCTCAGTACTGACCCTCTGACAATGCAGCGCTCCCTCAGTACTGACCCTCTGACAGTGCTGCGCACCCTCAGTTCTGAACTTCCGACAGTGCAGCTCTCCCTCAGTACTGACGCTCTGACAGTGCAGCACTCCTTCAGTACTGACGCACTGACAGTGCAGTGATCCCTCAGTACTGACACACTGACAGTACAACATTCCCTCAGTACTGACCCTCTGACAGTGCAGCACACCCTCAGTACTGACCCTCTGACAATGCAGCGCTCCCTCATACTGACCCACTGACAGTGCAGCACTCCCTCATTAATGACATTCTGACAATATGCACTCCCTCAGTTCTGACCCTCTGACAGTGCAGCACTCCCTCAGAACTGACCCTCCGACAGTGCAGCAGTCCCTCAGTACTGACCCTCTGACAGTGCAGCACTCCCTCAGTACTGATCCTCTGACAGTGCAGCAGTCCCTCATTACTGACCCTAGGACAATGCAGAGGTCCCTCAGTACTGATCCTCTGACAGTGCAGCACTCCCTCAGTACTGACCCTCTGACAGTGCAGCACTCCCTCAGTACTGACCCTCTGACTGTGCAGCATTCCCTCAGCACTGATCCTCTGACAGTGAAGTGCTCCCTCAGTACTGACCCTCTGACAATGCAGCACTCCCTCAGTACTGACCCTCTGACAGTGCAGAGTTCCCTCAGTACTGACCCTCTGACAGTGCAGCACTTTCTCAATACTGACACTCTGACCGTGCAGCACTCCCTCAGTACTGACCCTCTGACAGTGCAGCACTCCCTCAGTACTGACCCTCTGATAGTGCAGCACTCCCTCAGTACTGATCCTCTGACAGTGCAGCACTCCCTCAGTACTGACAATCTGACAATGCAGCACTCCCTCAGAACTGATCCACTGACAGTGCAGCATTCCCTCAGTACTGACCCTCTGACAGGGCAGCAATCCTTCACTACTGACCCCCTAACAGTGCAGAGCTCCAGGAGTACCGACCCTCCGACAGTGCAGCACTTCCTCAGTACTGTCCCTCTGACAATGCAGTGCTCCCTCAGTACTGACGCTCTGACAGTGCCGCACTCCCTCAGTACTGACCCACTGACAGTACAGTGCTCCCTCAGTACTGACCCTCTGTCAGTGCAGCACTCCCTCATAACTGACCCTCTGACAATACAGCACTCCCTCAGTTCTGACCCTCTGACAGTGCTGCACTCCCTCAGTACTGACCCTCTGACAGTGCAGCACTCCCTCAGTACTGACCCTCTGACAGTGCAGCATTCCCTCAGCACTGATCCTCTGACAGTGAAGTGCTCCCTCAGTACTGACCCTCTGACAATGCAGCACTCCCTCAGTACTGACCCTCTGACAGTGCAGAGTTCCCTCAGTACTGACCCTCTGACAGTGCAGCACTTTCTCAATACTGACACTCTGACCGTGCAGCACTCCCTCAGTACTGACCCTCTGACAGTGCAGCACTCCCTCAGTACTGACCCTCTGATAGTGCAGCACTCCCTCAGTACTGATCCTCTGACAGTGCAGCACTCCCTCAGTACTGACAATCTGACAATGCAGCACTCCCTCAGAACTGATCCACTGACAGTGCAGCATTCCCTCAGTACTGACCCTCTGACAGGGCAGCAATCCTTCACTACTGACCCCCTAACAGTGCAGAGCTCCAGGAGTACCGACCCTCCGACAGTGCAGCACTTCCTCAGTACTGTCCCTCTGACAATGCAGTGCTCCCTCAGTACTGACGCTCTGACAGTGCCGCACTCCCTCAGTACTGACCCACTGACAGTACAGTGCTCCCTCAGTACTGACCCTCTGTCAGTGCAGCACTCCCTCATAACTGACCCTCTGACAATACAGCACTCCCTCAGTTCTGACCCTCTGACAGTGCTGCACTCCCTCAGTACTGACCCTCTGACAGTGCAGCACTCCCTCAGTACTGACCCTCTGACAGTGCAGCACTCCCTCAGTTCTGACCCTCTGACAGTGCAGCGCTCCCTCAGTACTGACCCTCTGACAGTGCAGCACTCCCTCAGTACTGACCCTCTGATAGTGCAGCACTCCCTCAGTACTGACCCTCTGACAGTGCAGCACTCCCACAGATCTGACCCTCCGACAGTGCAGCACTCCCTCAGTACTGACATTCTGTCAGTGCAGCGGTCCCTCAGTGCTGACCCTCTGACTGTGCACCGCTGCCTCAGTACTGACCTTCCGACAGTGCAGCGCTCCCTCAGCACTGACCATCTAGCCATGCAGCACTCCCTAAGTATTGACCCTCGGACAGAGCAGCACTCCTTCAGTACTGACCCTCTGACAGCGCAGCGTTCCCTCAGTACTGATCCTCTGACAGTGCAGCACTCCCTCAGTACTGACCCTCTGACAGTGCTGCGCACCCTCAGTTCTGAACTTCCGACAGTGCAGCTCTCCCTCAGTACTGACGCTCTGACAGTGCAGCACTCCTTCAGTACTGATGCACTGACAGTGCAGTGATCCCTCAGTACTGACACACTGACAGTACAACATTCCCTCAGTACTGACCCTCTGACAGTGCAGCACACCCTCAGTACTGACCCTCTGACAATGCAGCGCTCCCTCATACTGACCCACTGACAGTGCAGCACTCCCTCATTAATGACATTCTGACAATATGCACTCCCTCAGTTCTGACCCTCTGACAGTGCAGCACTCCCTCAGAACTGACCCTCCGACAGTGCAGCAGTCCCTCAGTACTGACCCTCTGACAGTGCAGCACTCCCTCAGTACTGATCCTCTGACAGTGCAGCAGTCCCTCATTACTGACCCTAGGACAATGCAGAGGTCCCTCAGTACTGATCCTCTGACAGTGCAGCACTCCCTCAGTACTGACCCTCTGACAGTGCAGCACTCCCTCAGTACTGACCCTCTGACTGTGCAGCATTCCCTCAGCACTGATCCTCTGACAGTGAAGTGCTCCCTCAGTACTGACCCTCGGACAATGCAGCACTCCCTCAGTACTGACCCTCTGACAGTGCAGAGTTCCCTCAGTACTGACCCTCTGACAGTGCAGCACTCGCTCATTACTGACCCTCTGACAGTGCAGCACTCGCTCATTACTGACCCTCTGACCGTGCAGCACTCCCTCAGTACTGACCCTCTGACAGCGCAGCATTCCCTCAGTACTGACCCTCTGACAGTGCAGCACTTTCTCAATACTGACACTCTGACAGTGCAGCACTCCCTCAGTACTGACCCTCTGACATTGCAGCACTCCCTCAGTACTGACCCTCTGATAGTGCAGCACTCCCTCAGTACTGATCCTCTGACAGTGCAGCACTCCCTCAGTACTGACAATCTGACAATGCAGCACTCCCTCAGAACTGATCCACTGACAGTGCAGCATTCCCTCAGTACTGACCCTCTGACAGGGCAGCAATCCTTCACTACTGACCCCCTAACAGTGCAGAGCTCCAGGAGTACCGACCCTCCGACAGTGCAGCACTTCCTCAGTACTGTCCCTCTGACAATGCAGTGCTCCCTCAGTACTGACCCTCTGACAGTGCAGCACTCCCTCAGTACTGACCCTCTGACAGTGCTGCGCTCCCTCAGTACTGACCTTCCGACAGTGCAGCACTTCCTCAGTACTGACCCTCTGACAGTGCAGCACTCCCTCTATACTGACCCTCTGACAGTGCAGCACTCCCTCAGTACTGACCCTCTGACAGTGCAGCGCTCCCTCAGTACAGACCTTCCAACATTCCAGCACTTCGTGAGTACTGACCTTCTGACAGTGCATCACTCCCTCATTACTGACCCTCTGAAGGGCAGCACTCCCTCAGTACTCACCCTCTAACTGTGCAGCACTCCCTCAGTACTGATCATCAAACAGTGCAGCACTCCCTCAGTACTGACCCTCTGACAGTGCGGAACTCTCTCAGTACTGACCCTCTGACAATGCAGCACTGCCTCAGTACTGACGCTCTGACAGTGCAGCTCTCCCTCAGTACTGACCCTCTGACAGTGCAGCACACCCTCAGTACTGATCCTCTGACAGTGCAGCACTCCCTCAGTACTGAGCCTCTGACAGTGCAGCACTCCCTCATTACTGACCCTATGACAATGCAGAGGTCCCTCAGTACTGATCCTCTGACAGTGCAGCACTCCCTCAGTACTGACCCTCTGACAATGCAGCACTCCCTCAGTACTGTCCCTCTGACATTGCAGAGGTCCCTCAGTACTGACCCTCTGACAATGCAGCAGTCCCTCAGTACCGATCCTCTGACAGTGCAGCATTCCCTTAACACTGACCCTCTAGCCATGCAGCACTCCCTCAGTACTGACGCTCTGACAGTGCAGAATTCCCTCAGCACTGACCCTCTGACAGTGCAGCACTCCCTCAGTACTGACCCTCTGACAGTGCAGCGCTCCCTCAGAACAAACCTTCCGACAGTGCAGCACTTCGTGAGTACTGACCCTCTGACAGTGCATCACTCCCTTATTACTGACCCTCTGAAGGACAGCACTCCCTCAGTACTCACTCTCTAACTGTGCAGCAGTCCCTCAGTACTGACCATCAAACAGTGCAGCACTCCCTCAGTTCTGACCCTCTGAGAGTGCAGCGCTCGCTCACTACTGACCCTCTGACAATGCAGCACTCCCTCAGTACTGACGCTCTGACAGTGCAGCACTCCCTCAGTACTGACCCTCTGACAGTGCAGATCTCACTCAGTACTGACCCTCCGACAGTGCAGCACTCCCTCAGTACGGATCCTCTGACAGAGCAGCGCTCCCTCAGTACTGACCCTCTGACAGTGCAGAGCTCCCTCAGTACTGACCCTCTGACAGTGCAGCACTCCCTCAGTACTGACCCTCTAACTGTGCAGTACTCCCTCAGTACTGTCCTTCTGACAATGCAGCACTCCCTCAGTACTGACGCTCTGACAGTGCAGCACTCCTTCAATACTGACGCTCTGACAGTGCAGTGCTCACTCAGTACTGACCCTCTGACAGTGCAGCACTCCCTCAGTACTGATCCTCTGACAGTGCAGCACTCCCTCAGTACTGATCCTCTGACAGTGCAGCACTCCCTCAGTACTGACCCTCTGACAGTGCAGCGCTCCCTCAGTACTGACCCTCTGACAGTGCAGCACTCCCTCAGCACTGACCATCTGAGAGTGCAGCGCTCCCTCAGGACTGACCTTCCGACACTGCAGCGCTTCCTCAGTAGTGACCCTCTGACAGTGCAGCACTCCCTCAGTACTGAGCCTCTGACAGTACAGCACTCCATCAGTACGGACCATCTGACAATGCAGCACTCCCACAGTACTGATGCTCTGACAGTGCAGCACTCTCTCAGTACTGACCCTCTGACAGTGCAGCACTCCCTCAGTACTGTCCCTCTGACATTGCAGAGGTCCCTCAGTACTGACCCTCTGACAATGCAGCACACCCTCAGTACTGACCTTCTGACAATGCAGCAGTCCCTCAGTACTGACCCTCTAGCCACGCAGCACTCCTTAAGTACTGATCCTCTGACAGTGCAGCACTCCCTCAGCACTGACCCTCTAGCCACGCAGCACTCCTTAAGTACTGATCCTCTGACAGTGCAGCACTCCCTCAGCACTGACCCTCTAGCCACGCAGCACTCCTTAAGTACCGATCCTCTGACAGTGCAGCACTCCCTCAGCACTGACCCTCTAGCCACGCAGCACTCCTTAAGTACTGATCCTCTGACAGTGCAGCACTCCCTCAGTACTGACGCTCTGACAGTGCAGAGCTCCCTCAGCACTGACCCTCTAACAGTGCACTGCTCCCTCAGTTATGACTCTTTGACAGTGCAGTTCTCCCTCAGTACTGACCCTCCGACATTGTGGCACACCTTCAGTACTGACCCTCTGACAGTGCAGCACTCCCTCAGTACTGACCCTCTGACAGTGCAGCACTCCCTCAGCACTGACCCTCTGACAGTGAAGTGCTCCCTCAGTACTGACACTCTGACAGTGCAGCACTCCCTCAGTACTGACCCTCTGACAGTGCAGAGTTCCCTCAGTACTGACCCTCTGACAGTGCAGCACTGGCTCAGTACTGACCCTCTGACAGTGCAGCACTCGCTCATTACTGATCCTCTGACTGTGCAGCAGTCCCTCAGTACTGACCCTCTGACAGTGCAGCACTCCCTCAGAACTGACCCTCTGACAGTGCAGCACTCCCTCAGTACTGACCCTCCGACAGTGCAGCACTCCCTCAGTACTGACCCTCTGACAGTGCAGCACTCCCTCAGTACTGACCCTCTGACAGTGCAGCACTCCCACAGATCTGACCCTCCGACATTGCAGCACTCCCTCAGTACTGACCTTCTGTCAGTGCAGCGGTCCCTCAGTGCTGACCCTCTGACAGTGCACCGCTGCCTCAGTACTGACCTTCCGACATTGCAGCACTCCCTCAGCACTGACCATCTAGCCATGCAGCACTCCCTCAGTATTGACCCTCGGACAGTACAGCACTCCTTCAGTACTGACCCTCTGACAGCGCAGCGTTCCCTCAGTACTGACGCTCTGACAGTGCAGCACACCTTCAGTACTGACGCACTGACAGTACAGCATTCCCTCAGTACTGACCCTCTGACAGTGCAGCACACCCTCAGTACTGACCCTCTGACAATGCAGCGCTCCCTCAGTACTGACCCACTGACAGTGCAGCACTCCCTCAGTACTGATCCTCTGACAGTGCAGCAGTCCCTCATTACTGACCCTAGGACAATGCAGAGGTCCCTCAGTACTGATCCTCTGACAGTGCAGCACTCCCTCAGTACTGACCCTCTGACAGTGCAGCACTCCCTCAGTAATGACCCTCTGACAGTGCAGCACTCCCTCAGTACTGACCCTCTGACAGTGCAGCGCTCCCTCAGTACAGACCTTCCAACAGTGCAGCACTTCGTGAGGACTGACCCTCTAACAGTGCATCACTCCCTCATTACTGACCCTTTGAAGGGCAGCACTCCCTCAGTACTCACCCTCTAACTGTGCAGCACTCCCTCAGTACTGATCATCAAAGAGTGCAGCACTCCCTCAGTACTGACCCTCTGACAGTGCAGCACTCTCTCAGTACTGACCCTCTGACAATGCAGCACTCCCTCAGTACTGACCCTCTGACAGTCCAGCTCTCCCTCAGTACTGACCCTCTGACAGTGCAGCACACCCTCAGTACTGATCCTCTGACAGTGCAGCAGTCCCTCAGTATTGACACTCTGACAATGCAGCGCTCACTGAATACTGACCCTCTGACAGTGCAGCACTCCCTCTGTACTGATCCTCTGACAGTGCAGCACTCCCTCATTACTGACCCTCTGACAATGCAGAGGTCCCTTAGTACTGATCCTCTGACAGTGCAGCACTCCCTCAGTACTGACCCTCTGACAATGCAGCACACCCTCAGTACTGACCCTCTGACAATGCAGCAGTCCCTCAGTACCGATCCTCTGACAGTGCAGCATTCCCTCAGCACTGACCCTCTAGCCATGCAGCACTCCCTCAGTATTGACCCTCGGACAATGCAGCACTCCTTCAGTACTGACACTCTGACAGTGCAGCACACCCTCAGTACTGATCATCAAAGAGTGCAGCACTCCCTCAGTACTGACCCTCTGACAGTGCAGCACTCTCTCAGTACTGACCCTCTGACAATGCAGCACTCCCTCAGTACTGACCCTCTGACAGTCCAGCTCTCCCTCAGTACTGACCCTCTGACAGTGCAGCACACCCTCAGTACTGATCCTCTGACAGTGCAGCAGTCCCTCAGTATTGACACTCTGACAATGCAGCGCTCACTGAATACTGACCCTCTGACATTGCAGCACTCCCTCTGTACTGATCCTCTGACAGTGCAGCACTCCCTCATTACTGACCCTCTGACAATGCAGAGGTCCCTTAGTACTGATCCTCTGACAGTGCAGCACTCCCTCAGTACTGACCCTCTGACAATGCAGCACACCCTCAGTACTGACCCTCTGACAATGCAGCAGTCCCTCAGTACCGATCCTCTGACAGTGCAGCATTCCCTCAGCACTGACCCTCTAGCCATGCAGCACTCCCTCAGTATTGACCCTCGGACAATGCAGCACTCCTTCAGTACTGACACTCTGACAGTGCAGCACTCCCTCAGTACTGACCCTCTGACAGTGCAGCGTTCCCTCAGTACTGATCATCAAACAGTGCAGCACTCCCTCAGTTCTGACCCTCTGACAGTGCAGCACTCTCTCAGTACTGACCCTCTGACAATGCAGCACTCCCTCAGTACTGACGCTCTGACAGTGCAGAATTCCCTCAGCACTGACCCTCTGACAGTGCAGCACTCCCTCAGTACTGACCCTCTGACAGTGCAGCGCTCCCTCAGAACAGACCTTCCGACAGTGCGGCACTTCGTGAGTACTGACCCTCTGACAGTGCATCACTCCCTCATTACTGACCCTCTGAAGGACAGCACTCCCTCAGTACACACCTTCTAACTGTGCAGCAGTCCCTCAGTACTGACCATCAAACAGTGCAGCACTCCCTCAGTACTGACCCTCTGACAGTGCAGAGCTCCCTCATTACTGACCCTCTAACTGTGCAGTACTCCCTCAGTACTGTCCCACTGACAATGCAGCACTCCCTCAGTACTGACGCTCTGACAGTGCAGAGATCCCTCAGTACTGACCCTCTGACAGTGCAGCACTCCTTCAGTACTGACGCTGTGACAGTGCAGTGCTCACTCAGTAGTGACCCTCTGACAGTGCAGCACTCCCTCAATACTGATTTTCTGACAGTGCAGCACCCCCTCAGTACTGACCCTCTGACAGTGCTGCACTCCCTCAGTACTGACCCTCTGACAGTGCAGCACTCCCTCAGCACTGAACATCTGAGAGTGCAGCGCTCCCTCAGGACTGACCTTCCGACACTGCAGCGCTTCCTCAGTAGTGACCCTCTGACAGTGCAGCACTACCTCAGTACTGAGCCTCTGACAGTACAGCACTCCATCTCTACTGACGATCTGACAATGCAGCACTCCCACAGTACTGATGCTCTGACAGTGCAGCACTCTCTCAGTACTGACCCTCTGACAGTGCAGCACTCCCCCACTACTGTCCCTCTGACATTGCAGAGGTCCCTCAGTACTGACCATCTGACAATGCAGCACACCCTCAGTATTGACCCTATGACAATGCAGCAGTCCCTCAGTACCGATCCTCTGACAGTGCAGCATTCCCTCAGCACTGACCCTCTAGCCACGCAGCACTCCCTCTGTATTGACCCTCGGACAATGCAGCACACCTTCAGTACTGACACTCTGACAGTGCAGCACTCCTTCAGTACTGACACTCTGACAGTGCAGCATTCCCTCAGTACTGACCCTCTGACAGTGCAGCACTCCTTAAGTACTGATCCTCTGACAGTGCAGCACTCCCTCAGTGCTGACGCTCTGACAGTGCAGAGCTCCCTCAGTACTGACCCTCTAACAGTGCACTGCTCCCTCAGTTATGACTCTTTGACAGGGCAGTTCTCCCTCAGTACTGACCCTGCGACATTGTGGCACACCTTCAGTACTGACCCTCTGACAGTGCAGCACTCCCTCAGTACTGACCCTCTGACAGTGCAGCACTCCCTCAGTAATGATTCCCCGAAAGTGCAGCGCTCCCTCAGTACTGACCCTCTGACTGTGCAGCATTCCCTCAGCACTGACCCTCTGACAGTGAAGTGCTCCCTCAGTACTGACACTCTGACAGTGCAGCACTCCCTCATTACTGACCCTCTGACAATGCAGCACTCCCTCAGTACTGACCCTCTGACAGTGCAGAGTTCCCTCAGTACTAACCCTCTGACAGTGCAGCACTGGCTCATTACTGACCCTCTGACAGTGCAGCACTCGCTCATTACTGACCGTCTGACAGTGCAGCACTCCCTCAGTACTGACCCTCTGACAGTGCAGCACTCCCTCAGTACTGACACTCTGACAGTGCAGCACTCCCTCAGTACTGACCCTCCGACAATGCACCACTCCCTCAGTACTGACCCTCTGACAGTGCAGCACTCCCTCAGTACTGACCCTCTGATCGTGCAGCACTCCCTCAGTACTGATCCTCTGACAGTGCAGCACTCCCTCAGTACTGACCCTCTGACAATGCAGCACTCCCTCAGAACTGATCCACTGACAGTGCAGCATTCCCTCAGTACTGACCCTCTGACAGGGCAGCACTCCATCACTACTGACCCCCTAACAGTGCAGAGCTCCAGGAGTACTGACCCTCCGACAGTGCAGCACTTGCTCAGTACTGTCCCTCTGACAATGCAGAGCGCCCTCAGTACTGACCCTCTGACAGTGCAGCACTCCCTCTGTACTGACCCTCTGACAAGGCAGCACTCCCTCAATAATGACTCCCCGAAAGTGCAGCGCTCCCTCAGCACTGACCCAATGACAGTGCAGCACTTCCTCAATACTGACGCTCTGACAGTGCAGCACTCCCTCAGTACTGACCCACTGACAGTACAGTGCTCCCTCAGTACTGACCCTCTGTCAGTGCAGCACTCCCTCATAACTGACCCTCTGACAATGCAGCACTCCCTCAGTACTGACCCTCTGACAGTGCAGCACTCCCACAGATCTGACCCTCCGACATTGCAGCACTCCTTCAGTACTGACCTTCTGTCAGTGCAGCGGTCCCTCAGTGCTGTCCCACTGACAGTGCACCGCTGCCTCAGTACTGACCTTCCGACATTGCAGCGCTCCCTCAGCACTGACCATCGAGCCATGCAGCACTCCCTCAGTATTGACCCTCGGACAGTGCAGCACTCCTTCAGTACTGACCCTCTGACAGCGCAGCGTTCCCTCAGTACTGATCCTCTGACAGTGCAGCACTCCCTCAGTACTGACCCTCTAACAGTGCACTGCTCCCTCAGTTCTGACTCTTTGACAGTGCAGTTCTCCCTCAGTACTGACCCTCCGACATTGTGGCACACCTTCAGTACTGACCCTCTGACAGTGCAGCACTCCCTCAGTACTGACCCTCTGACAGTGCAGCACTCCCTCAGTACTGACCCTCTGACAGTGCAGCACTCCCTCAGTAATGATTCCCCGAAAGTGCAGCGCTCCCTCAGTACTGACCCTCTGACTGTGCAGCATTCCCTCAGCACTGACCCTCTGACAGTGAAGTGCTCCCTCAGTACTGACCCTCTGACAGTGCAGGACTCCCTCAGTACTGTCCCTCTGACAATGCAGTGCTCCCTCAGTACTGACCCTCTGACAGTGCAGTTATCCATCAGTAGTGACCCTCTCAGATGCAGAATTCCCTCAGCACTGACCCTCTGACAGTGCTACGCTCCCTCAAAACTGACCTTCCGACAGTGCAGCACTCCCTCTGTACTGACCCTCTGACAAGGCAGCACTCCCTCAATAATGACTCCCCGAAAGTGCAGCGCTCCCTCAGTCCTGACCCTCTGACAGTGCAGCATTCCCTCAGCACTGACCCACTGACAGTGCAGCACTTCCTCAGTACTGACGCTCTGAGAGTGCAGCACTCCCTCAGTACTGACCCTCTGACAGTGCAGCGGTCCCTCAGTGCTGACCCTCTGACAATGCAGCACTCCCTCAGAACTGATCCACTGACAGTGCAGCATTCCCTCAGTACTGACCCTCTGACAGGGCAGCACTCCCTCACTATTGACCCCCTAACAGTGCAGAGCTCCAGGAGTACTGACACTCCGACAGTGCAGCACTTCCTCAGTACTGTCCCTCTGACAATGCAGTGCTCCCTCAGTACTGACCCTCTGACCGTGCAGCACTCCCTCATAACTGACCCTCTAACAATGCAGCACTCCCTCAGTACTGACCCTCTGACACTGCATCACTCCCTCAGTACTGTCCCTCTGACAATGCAGAGCTCCCTCAGTACTGACCCTCTGACACTGCAGCACTCCCTCAGTACTGTCCCTCTGACAATGCAGAGCTGCCTAAGTACGGACCCTCTGACAGTGCAGCACTCCCTCAGTACTGACCCTCTGACAGTGCAGCACACCCACAGATCTGACCCTCCGACATTGCAGCACTCCTTCAGTACTGACCTTCTGTCAGTGCAGCGGTCCCTCAGTGCTGACCCTCTGACTGTGCACCGCTGCCTCAGTACTGACCTTCCGACATTGCAGCGTTCCCTCAGCACTAACCATCGAGCCGTGCTGCCCTCCCTCAGTATTGACCCTCGGACAGTGCAGCACTCCTTCAGTACTGACCCTCTGACAGCGCAGCGTTCCCTCAGTACTGATCCTCTGACAGTGCAGCACTCCCTCATTACTGACCTTCTGACAGTGCAGCACTCCCTCAGAACTGACCCTTTGACAGTGCAGCACTCCCTCAGTACTGATCCTCTGACAGTGCAGCACTCCCTCAGTACTGACCATCTGACAGTGCAGCACTCCCTCAGTACTGACCCTCTGACAGTGCAGCACTCCCTCAGTACTGATCCTCTGACAATGCAGAGCTCCCTCAATACTGACCCTCTGACAGTGAAGCACTCCCTCAGTAATGACCCTCTGACAGTGAAGCACCCCTCAGTACTGACCCTCTGACAGTGCCGCACACCCTCAGTACTGACCCTCTGACAGTGCAGCACCCCTCAGGACTGACCCTCTGACAGTGCAGAACTCCCTCAGTACTGACCCTCTGACAGTGCAGCACTCCCTCAGCACTGACCCTCTGACAAGGCAGCACTCCCACAGATCTGACCCTCGGACAGTGCAGCACTCCTTCAGTACTGACCCTCTGACAGTGCAGCACTCCCTCATAACCTACCCTCTGACAATGCAGCACTCCCTCAGTACTGACCCTCTGACACTGCATCACTCCCTCAGTACTGACCCTCTGACAGTGCAGCACTCCCTCATTACTGACCCTATGACAGTGCAGCACTCCCTCAGAACTGTCCTTCTAACAATGCAGAGCTCCCTCAGTACTGACCCTCTGACAGTGCAGCACTCCCTCAGTACTGATCCTCTGACAGTGCAGCACTCCCTCAGTACTGTCTCTCTGACAGTGCAGCACTCCCTCAGTACTGACCTTCTGTCAGTGCAGCACTCCCTCAGTACTGACCTTCTGTCAGTGCAGCACTCCCTCAGTACTGACCTTCTGTCAGTGCAGCGGTCACTCAGTGCTGACCCTCTGACAGTGCACCGCTGCCTCAGTACTGACCTTCCGACATTGCAGCGCTCCCTCAGCACTGACCATCGAGCCATGCAGCAGTCCCTCAGTATTGACCCTCGGACAGTGCAGCACTCCTTCAGTACTGACCTTCTGACAGCGCAGCGTTCCCTCAGTACTGACCCTCTGACAGTGCAGCACTCCCTCAGTACTGACCCTCTGACAATGCAGCACTCCCTCATTACTGACCCTCTGACAATGCAGCACTCCCTCAGTACTGACCCTCTGACAATGCAGCACTCCCTCAGTACTGACCCTCTGACAGTGCAGAGTTCCCTCAGTACTGACCCTCTGACAGTGCAGCACTCGCTCATTACTGACCCTCTGACAGTGCAGCACTCGCTCATTACTGACCCTCTGACTGTGCAGCACTCCCTCAGTACTGACCCTCTGATAGTGCAGGACTCCCTCAGTACTGACCCTCTGACAGTGCAGGACTCCCTCAGTACTGACCCACTGACAGGGCAGCACTCCCTCATTACTGACCCTCTGACAGTGCAGCACTTCCTCAATACTGACACTCTGACAGTGCAGCACTCCCTCAGTACTGACCCTCTGATAGTGCAGCACTCCCTCAGTACTGATCCTCTGACAGTGCAGCACTCCCTCAGAACTGATCCACTGACAGTGCAGCATTCCCTCAGTACTGACCCTCTGACAGGGCAGCACTCCATCACTATTGACCCCCTAACAGTGCAGAGTTCCAGGAGTACTGACACTCCGACAGTGCAGCACTTCCTCAGTACTGTCCCTCTGACAATGCAGTGCTCCCTCAGTACTGACCCTCTGACAGTGCCGTTATCCGTCAGTAGTGACCCTCTCAGGTGCAGAATTCCCTCAGCACTGACCCTCTGACAGTGCTGCGCTCCCTCAGTACTGACCTTCCGACAGTGCAGCACTTCCTCAGTACTGACCCTCTGACAGTGCAGCACTCCCTCTGTACTGACCCTCTGACAAGGCAGCACTCCCTCAATAATGACTCCCCGAAAGTGCATCGCTCCCTCAGTACTGACCCTCTGACAGTGCAGCATTCCCTCAGCACTGACCCACTGACAGTGCAGCACTTCCTCAGTACTGACCCACTGACAGTACAGTGCTCCCTCAGTACTGACCTCTGTCAGTGCAGCACTCCCTCAGTACTGACCCTCTGACACTGCATCACTCCCTCAGTACTGACCCTCTGGCAGTGCTGAATTCCCTTAGCACTGACCCTCTGAGAGTGCAGCGTTCCCTCAGGACTGATCCTCTAACAGTGCAGCACTCCCTCAGTACTGACCCTCTGACAGTGCAGCACTCCCTCATTACTGACCCTATGACAGTGCAGCACTCCCTCAGTACAGACCCTCTGATAGTGCAGCACTCCCTCGGTACTGACCCTCTGACAGTGCAGCACTCCCACAGATCTGACCCTCCGACATTGCAGCACTCCCTCAGTACTGACCTTCTGTCAGTGCAGCGGTCCCTCAGTGCTGACCCTCTGACAATGCAGCACTCCCTCAGAACTGATCCACTGACAGTGCAGCATTCCCTCAGTACTGACCCTCTGACAGGGCAGCACTCCCTCACTATTGACCCCCTAACAGTGCAGAGCTCCAGGAGTACTGACACTCCGACAGTGCAGCACTTCCTCAGTACTGACCCTCTGACAGTGCAG
Organism: Carcharodon carcharias; assembly: GCF_017639515.1. Classification (NCBI taxonomy): domain Eukaryota; kingdom Metazoa; phylum Chordata; class Chondrichthyes; order Lamniformes; family Lamnidae; genus Carcharodon; species Carcharodon carcharias. The sequence continues at coordinate 3,009,914 of NC_054467.1, read as the reverse complement.
TTATCCATCAGTAGTGACCCTCTCAGATGCAGAATTCCCTCAGCACTGACCCTCTGACAGTGCTACGCTCCCTCAAAACTGACCTTCCGACAGTGCAGCACTCCCTCTGTACTGACCCTCTGACAGTGCAGCACTCCCTCTGTACTGACCCTCTGACAAGGCAGCACTCCCTCAATAATGACTCCCCAAAAGTGCAGCGCTCCCTCAGTCCTGACCCTCTGACAGTGCAGCATTCCGTCAGCACTGACCCACTGACAGTGCAGCACTCCCTCAGTACTGACCCTCTGACAGTGCAGCACTCCCTCAGTACTGACCCTCGGACAGTGCAGGACTCCCTCAGAACTGACCCTCTAACAATGCAGCACTCCCTCAGTACTGTCCCTCTGACAATGCAGAGCTCCCTCAGTACTGACCTTCTGTCAGTGCAGCGGTCCCTCAGTGCTGACCCTCTGACAGTGCACCGCTGCCTCAGTACTGACCTTCCGACATTGCAGCGCTCCCTCAGCACTGACCCTTTGACAGTGCAGCACTCCCTCAGTACTGATCCTCTGACAGTGCAGCACTCCCTCAGTACTGACCCTCTGACAGTGCAGAGCTCCCTCAATACTGACCCTCCGACAGTGCAGCACTCCCTCAGTACTGACCCTCTGACAGTGCAGCACTCCCTCAGTACTGATCCTCTGACAGTGCAGCTCTCCCTCAGTACTGACCCTCTGACAGTGCAGCACTCCCTCAGAACTGACCCTCCGACAGTGCAGCACTCCCTCAGTACTGATCCTCTGACAGTGCAGCACTCCCTCAGTACTGACCTTCTGTCAGTGCAGCACTCCCTCAGTACTGACCTTCTGTCAGTGCAGCGGTCACTCAGTGCTGACCCTCTGACTGTGCACCGCTGCCTCAGTACTGACCTTCCGACATTGCAGCGCTCCCTCAGCACTGACCATCGAGCCATGCAGCAGTCCCTCAGTATTGACCCTCGGACAGTGCAGCACTCCTTCAGTACTGACCTTCTGACAGCGCAGCGTTCCCTCAGTACTGACCCTCTGACAGTGCAGCACTCCCTCAGTACTGACCCTCTGACAATGCAGCACTCCCTCATTACTGACCCTCTGACAATGCAGCACTCCCTCAGTACTGACCCTCTGACAATGCAGCACTCCCTCAGTACTGACCCTCTGACAGTGCAGAGTTCCCTCAGTACTGACCCTCTGACAGTGCAGCACTCGCTCATTACTGACCCTCTGACTGTGCAGCACTCCCTCAGTACTGACCCTCTGACAGTGCAGGACTCCCTCAGTACTGACCCTCTGACAGTGCAGCACTCCCTCATTACTGACCCTCTGACAGTGCAGCACTTCCTCAATACTGACACTCTGACAGTGCAGCACTCCCTCAGTACTGACCCTCTGATAGTGCAGCACTCCCTCAGTACTGATCCTCTGACAGTGCAGCACTCCCTCAGAACTGATCCACTGACAGTGCAGCATTCCCTCAGTACTGACCTTCTGACAGCGCAGCGTTCCCTCAGTACTGACCCTCTGACAGTGCAGCACTCCCTCAGAACTGTCCTTCTAACAATGCAGAGCTCCCTCAGAACTGACCCTCCGACAGTGCAGCACTCCCTCAGTACTGATCCTCTGACAGTGCAGCACTCCCTCAGTACTGACCTTCTGTCAGTGCAGCACTCCCTCAGTACTGACCTTCTGTCAGTGCAGCGGTCACTCAGTGCTGACCCTCTGACTGTGCACCGCTGCCTCAGTACTGACCTTCCGACATTGCAGCGCTCCCTCAGCACTGACCATCGAGCCATGCAGCAGTCCCTCAGTATTGACCCTCGGACAGTGCAGCACTCCTTCAGTACTGACCCTCTGACAGCGCAGCGTTCCCTCAGTACTGACCCTCTGACAGTGCAGCATTCCCTCAGTACTGACCCTCTGACAATGCAGCACTCCCTCATTACTGACCCTCTGACAATGCAGCACTCCCTCAGTACTGACCCTCTGACAATGCAGCACTCCCTCAGTACTGACCCTCTGACAGTGCAGAGTTCCCTCAGTACTGACCCTCTGACAGTGCAGCACTCGCTCATTACTGACCCTCTGACAGTGCAGCACTCGCTCATTACTGACCCTCTGACTGTGCAGCACTCCCTCAGTACTGACCCTCTGACAGAGCAGCACTCCCTCAGTACTGACCCTCTGACAGTGCAGGACTCCCTCAGTACTGACCCACTGACAGTGCAGCACTCCCTCATTACTGACCCTCTGACAGTGCAGCACTTCCTCAATACTGACACTCTGACAGTGCAGCACTCCCTCAGTACTGACCCTCTGATAGTGCAGCACTCCCTCAGTACTGATCCTCTGACAGTGCAGCACTCCCTCAGAACTGATCCACTGACAGTGCAGCATTCCCTCAGTACTGACCTTCTGACAGCGCAGCGTTCCCTCAGTACTGACCCTCTGACAGTGCAGCACTCCCTCAGTACTGACCCTCTGACAATGCAGCACTCCCTCATTACTGACCCTCTGACAATGCAGCACTCCCTCAGTACTGACCCTCTGACAATGCAGCACTCCCTCAGTACTGACCCTCTGACAGTGCAGAGTTCCCTCAGTACTGACCCTCTGACAGTGCAGCACTCCCTCAGTACTGACCCTCTGACAGTGCAGCACTCCCTCAGTACTGACCCTCTGACAGTGCAGCACTCCCTCAGTACTGACCCTCTGACAGTGCAGCACTCCCTCAGTACTGACCCTCTGACAGTGCAGAGCTCCCTCAGTACTGACCCTCTGACAGTGCAGCACTCCCTCAGTACTGACCCTCTGACAGTGCAGCACTCCCTCAGTACTGACCCTCTGACAGTGCAGCACTCCCTCAGTACTAACCCTCTGACAGTGCAGAGCTCCCTCAGTACTGACCCTCTGACAGTGCAGCACTCCCTCAGTACTGACCCTCTGACAGTGCTACAGTCCCTCAGTACTGACCCTCTGACAGTGCAGCACTCCCTCAGCACTGACCCTCTGACAAGGCAGCACTCCCACAGATCTGACCCTCGGACAGTGCAGCACTCCTTCAGTACTGACCCTCTGACAGTGCAGCACTCCCTCAGTACTGACCCTCTGATAGTGCAGCACTCCCTCAGTACTGATCCTCTGACAGTGCAGCACTCCCTCAGTACTGATCCTCTGACAGTGCAGCACTCCCTCAGAACTGATCCACTGACAGTGCAGCATTCCCTCAGTACTGACCCTCTGACAGTGCAGCACTCTCTCAGTACTGACCCTCTGACAAGGCAGCACTCCCTCAATAATGACTCCCCGAAAGTGCAGCACTCCCTCAGTACTGACCCACTGACAGTACAGTGCTCCCTCAGTACTGACCCTCTGACAGTGCAGCACTCCCTCATAACCTACCCTCTGACAATGCAGCACTCCCTCAGTACTGACCCTCTGACACTGCATCACTCCCTCAGTACTGACCCTCTGACAGTGCAGCACTCCCTCATTACTGACCCTATGACAGTGCAGCACTCCCTCAGAACTGTCCTTCTAAAAATGCAGAGCTCCCTCAGTACTGACCCTCTGACAGTGCAGCACTCCCTCAGTACTGATCCTCTGACAGTGCAGCACTCCCTCAGTACTGACCTTCTGACAGTGCAGCACTCCCTCAGTACTGACCTTCTGTCAGTGCAGCGGTCCCTCAGTGCTGACCCTCTGACAGTGCACCGCTGCCTCAGTACTGACCTTCCGACATTGCAGCGCTCCCTCAGCACTGACCATCGAGCCATGCAGCAGTCCCTCAGTATTGACCCTCGGACAGTGCAGCACTCCTTCAGTACTGACCTTCTGACAGCGCAGCGTTCCCTCAGTACTGACCCTCTGACAGTGCAGCACTCCCTCAATATTGACCATCTCACAATGCAGCACTCGCTCAGGACTGACCCTCTCAGAATGCAGCACTCCCTCAGTACTGACAGTCTGACAATGCAGCACTCCCTCAGTACTGACCCTCTGACAGTGCAGAACTCCCTCAGTACTGACCCTCTGACAGTGCAGCACTCGCTCATTACTGACCCTCTGACAGTGCAGCACTCGCTCATTACTGACCCTCTGACTGTGCAGCACTCCCTCAGTACTGACCCTCTGATAGTGCAGGACTCCCTCAGTACTGACCCTCTGACAGTGCAGGACTCCCTCAGTACTGACCCACTGACAGGGCAGCACTCCCTCATTACTGACCCTCTGACAGTGCAGCACTTCCTCAATACTGACACTCTGACAGTGCAGCACTCCCTCAGTACTGACCCTCTGATAGTGCAGCACTCCCTCAGTACTGATCCTCTGACAGTGCAGCACTCCCTCAGTACTGATCCACTGACAGTGCAGCATTCCCTCAGTACTGACCCTCTGACAGGGCAGCACTCCATCACTATTGACCCCCTAACAGTGCAGAGTTCCAGGAGTACTGACACTCCGACAGTGCAGCACTTCCTCAGTACTGTCCCTCTGACAATGCAGAGCTCCCTCAGTACTGACCCTCTGACAGTGCCGTTATCCGTCAGTAGTGACCCTCTCAGGTGCAGAATTCCCTCAGCACTGACCCTCTGACAGTGCTGCGCTCCCTCAGTACTGACCTTCCGACAGTGCAGCACTACCTCAGTACTGACCCTCTGACAGTGCAGCACTCCCTCTGTACTGACCCTCTGACAAGGCAGCACTCCCTCAATAATGACTCCCCGAAAGTGCATCGCTCCCTCAGTACTGACCCTCTGACAGTGCAGCATTCCCTCAGCACTGACCCACTGACAGTGCAGCACTTCCTCAGTACTGACCCACTGACAGTACAGTGCTCCCTCAGTACTGACCTCTGTCAGTGCAGCACTCCCTCAGTACTGACCCTCTGACACTGCATCACTCCCTCAGTACTGACCCTCTGGCAGTGCTGAATTCCCTTAGCACTGACCCTCTGAGAGTGCAGCGTTCCCTCAGGACTGATCCTCTGACAGTGCAGCACTCCCTCAGTACTGACCCTCTGACAGTGCAGCACTCCCTCAGTACAGACCCTCTGATAGTGCAGCACTCCCTCAGAACTGACCCTGTGACAGTGCAGAGCTCCCTCAGTACTGACCCTCTGACAGTGCAGCACTCCCACAGATCTGACCCTCCGACATTGCAGCACTCCCTCAGTACTGACCTTCTGTCAGTGCAGAGTTCCCTCAGTACTGACCCTCTGACAGGGCAGCACTCCCTCAGTACTGATCCACTGACAGGGCAGCACTCCCTCAGTACTGACCCTCTGACAGTGCAGCACTCCCTCACTATTGACCCCCTAACAGTGCAGAGCTCCAGGAGTACTGACACTCCGACAGTGCAGCACTCCCTCAGTACTGTCCCTCTGACAATGCAGTGCTCCCTCAGTACTGACCCTCTGACAGTGCAGCACTCCCTCAGTACTGATCCTCTGACAGTGCAGCAGTCCCTCAGTACTGACCCTCTGACAGTGCAGCAGTCCCTCAGTACTGACCCTCTGACAGTGCAGAGCTCCCTCAATACTGACCCTCCGACAGTGCAGCACTCCCTCAGTACTGACCCTCCGACAGTGCAGCACTCCCTCAGTACTGATCCTCTGACAGTGCAGCACTCCTTCAGTACTGACCCTCTGACAGCGCAGCGCTCCCTTGTACTGACCCACTGACAGTGCAGCATTCCCTCAGTACTGACCCTCTGACAATGCTGGCACTCCCTCATTACTGACCCTCTGACAATGCAGCACTCCCTCAGTACTGACCCTCTGACAATGCAGCACTCCCTCAGTACTGACCCTCTGACAGTGCAGAGTTCCCTCAGTACTGACCCTCTGACAGTGCAGCACTCGCTCATTACTGACCCTCTGACAGTGCAGCACTCGCTCATTACTGACCCTCTGACTGTGCAGCACTCCCTCAGTACTGACCCTCTGACAGTGCAGGACTCCCTCAGTACTGACCCTCTGACAGTGCAGGACTCCCTCAGTACTGACCCACTGACAGTGCAGCACTCCCTCATTACTGACCCTCTGACAGTGCAGCACTTCCTCAATACTGACACTCTGACAGTGCAGCACTCCCTCAGTACTGACCCTCTGATAGTGCAGCACTCCCTCAGTACTGATCCTCTGACAGTGCAGCACTCCCTCAGAACTGATCCACTGACAGTGCAGCATTCCCTCAGTACTGACCTTCTGACAGCGCAGCGTTCCCTCAATACTGACCCTCTGACAGTGCAGCACTCCCTCAGTACTGACCCTCTGACAATGCAGCACTCCCTCATTACTGACCCTCTGACAATGCAGCACTCCCTCAGTACTGACCCTCTGACAATGCAGCACTCCCTCAGTACTGACCCTCTGACAGTGCAGAGTTCCCTCAGTACTGACCCTCTGACAGTGCAGCACTCGCTCATTACTGACCCTCTGACAGTGCAGCACTCGCTCATTACTGACCCTCTGACTGTGCAGCACTCCCTCAGTACTGACCCTCTGACAGTGCAGGACTCCCTCAGTACTGACCCACTGACAGTGCAGCACTCCCTCATTACTGACCCTCTGACAGTGCAGCACTTCCTCAATACTGACACTCTGACAGTGCAGCACTCCCTCAGTACTGACCCTCTGATAGTGCAGCACTCCCTCAGTACTGATCCTCTGACAGTGCAGCACTCCCTCAGAACTGATCCACTGACAGTGCAGCATTCCCTCAGTACTGACCCTCTGACAGGGCAGCACTCCATCACTATTGACCCCCTAACAGTGCAGAGTTCCAGGAGTACTGACACTCCGACAGTGCAGCACTTCCTCAGTACTGTCCCTCTGACAATGCAGTGCTCCCTCAGTACTGACCCTCTGACAGTGCCGTTATCCGTCAGTAGTGACCCTCTCAGGTGCAGAATTCCCTCAGCACTGACCCTCTGACAGTGCTGCGCTCCCTCAGTACTGACCCTCTGACAGTGCAGCACTCCCTCTGTACTGACCCTCTGACAAGGCAGCACTCCCTCAAAAATGACTCCCCGAAAGTGAAGCGCTCCCTCAGTACTGACCCTCTGACAGTGCAGCATTCCCTCAGCACTGACCCACTGACAGTGCAGCACTTCCTCAGTACTGACGCTCTGACAGTGCAGCACTCCCTCAGTACTGACCCACTGACAGTACAGTGCTCCCTCAGTACTGACCCTCTGACAGTGCAGCACTCCCACAGATCTGACCCTCCGACATTGCAGCACTCCCTCAGTACTGACCTTCTGTCAGTGCAGCGGTCCCTCAGTGCTGACCCTCTGACTGTGCACCGCTGCCTCAGTACTGACCTTCCGACATTGCAGCGTTCCCTCAGTACTGACCCTCTGACAGTGCAGCACTCCCTCAGTACTGACCCTCTGACAGTGCAGCACTCCCTCAGTACTGACCCTCTGACAGTGCAGCACTCCCTCAGTACTGACCCTCTGACAGTGCTGTGCTCCCTCAGTTCTGAACTTCCGACAGTGCAGGATTCCCTCAGTACTGACCCTCTGACAGTGCAGTAATCCCTCAATACTGATCCTCTGACAGTGCAGCATTCCCTCAGTACTGACCCTCTGACAGTGCAGCGCTCCCTCAGGACTGACCTTCCGACACTGCAGCGCCTCCTCAGTAGTGACCCTCTGACAGTGCAGCACTCCCTCAGTACTGACCTCTGACAGTACAGCACTCCATCAGTACTGACCCTCTGACAGTGCAGCACTCCCACAGTACTGATCCTCTGGCAGTGCAGCACTCCCTCAGCACTGACACTCTAGCCATGCAGCACTCCCTCAGTATTGACCCTCAGACAGTGCAGAACTCCTTCAGTACTGACACTCTGACAGTGCAGCATTCCCTCAGTACACACCCTCTGATAGAGCAGCTCTCCCTCAGAACTGACCCTCTGATCATGCAGCACTCCCTCAGTACAGATCCTCTAACAGTGCAGCACTCCCTCATTGCTGATCTTTTGACAATGCAGCACTCCCTCAGTTCTGACCCTCCGACAGTGCAGCGGTCCCTCAGTACGGACCTTCCGACAGTGCACACTCCCTCAGAACTGACCCTCTGACAGAGCACACTCCCTCATTACTGACCCTCTGACAGTGCAGCACTCCCTCAGTACTGACCCTCTGACAGTGCAGCATTCCCTCAGTACTGACCCTCTGACAGTGCAGAGCACCCTCAGCACTGTCCCTCTGACAGTGCAGAGCTCCCTCATTACTGAACCTCTGACAGTGCAGCACTCCCTCAGTAATGATCTTCTGACAATGCAGCACCCCCTCAGAACTGACCCTCCGACAGTGCAGCATCCCTCAGTACTGACCCTCTGACAGTGCAGCACTCCCTCAGTACTGATCCTCTAACAGTGCAGCACTCCCTCAGTACTGACCTTCTGACAATGCAGCAGACCCTCAGTACTGACCCTCTGACAGTTCAGCAATCCCTCAATACCGACCCTATCACAATGCAGCACTCCCTCAGTACTGATCCTCTGACAGTGCAGCACTCCCTCAGTACTGACCCTCTGACAGTGCAGCACTCCCTCAGTACTGACCCTCTGACAAAGCAGCACTCCCTCAATAATGACCCTCTGACAGTGCAGCACTCCCTCAGTACTGACCCTCTGACAGTGCAACACTCCCTCAGTACTGACTCTCTGACAGTGCAGCACTCCCTCAGTACTGACCCTCTGACAGTGCAGCACTCCCTCAGTACTGACCCTCTGACAGTGCAGCACTCCCTCAGTACTGACCCTCTGACAGTGCAGCACTCCATCAGTACTGACCCTCTGACAGTGCAGCACTCCCTCAGTACTGACCCTCTGACAATGCAGCACTCCCTCAGTACTGTCTCTCTGACAGTGCAGCACTCCCTCAGTACTGACCCTATGACAATGCAGCACTCCCTCAGTACTGACCCTCTGACAGTGCAGCACTCCCTCAGTACTGACCCTCTGACAGTGCAGCACTCCATCAGTACTGACCCTCTGACAATGCAGCACTCCATCAGTACTGACCCTCTGACAGTGCAGCACTCCCTCAGTACTGACCCTCTGACATTAAAGCACACCGTCAGCACTGACCCGCTGACAATGCAGCACGCCCTCAGTACTGACCCTCTGACAATGCAGCACTCCCTCAGCACTGACCCTCTGACAGTGCAGCACTCCCTCAGTATTGACCCTCTGACAGTGCAGCACTCCTTCAGTGCTGACCCTCTGACAGTGCCGCACTCCCTCAGTACTGACCCTCTGACAGTGCAGCTCTCCCTCTGTACTGACCCTCTGACTGTGCAGCACTCCCTCAGCACTGACCCACTGACAATGCAGCACTCCCTCAGTACTGACCTTCTGACAATGCAGCACTCCCTCAGTACTGACCCTCTGACAGTGAAGTTCTTCCTCAGAACTGACCCTCCGACAGTGCAGCACTCCCTCAGTACTGACGATCTGACAGTGCAGCACTCCCTCAGTACTGACGCTCTGACAGTGCAGAGCTCCCTCAGTACTGACCCTCTGACAGTGCAGCACTCCCTCAGTACTGACCCTCTGTCAGCGCAGCGTTCCCTCAGTACAGACACTCTGACAGTGCAGCACTCCCTCATTAATGATCTTCTGACAATGCAGCACTCCCTCAGTTCTGACCCTCTGAGAGTGCAGCACTCTTTCAGAACTGACCATCCGACCGTGCAGCGGTCCCTCAGTACTGTCCCTCTGACATTGCAGAGCTCCCTCAGTTCTGACCCTCTGACAGGGCAGCACTCCCTCAGTACTGACCCTCTGACAGTGCAGCACGCCCTCTGCACTGACACTCTAGCCATGCAGCACTCCCTCAGTATTGACGCTCGGACAGTGCAGAACTCCTTCAGTACTGACCCTCTGACAGTGCAGCACTCCCTCAGTACTGACCCTCTGTCAGTGCAGCACTCCCACAGATCTGACTATCCGACATTGCAGCACTCCCTCAGTACTGACCCTCTGACTGTGCAGCACTCCCTCAGTACAGATCCTCTAACAGTGCAGCACTCCCTCAGTTCTGCCACTCTGACAGTGCAGTACTCCCTCACGACTGACCCTTTGACAGTGCAGCACTCCCTCAGAAGTGACCCTCCGACAGTGCAGCACTCCCTCAGTACTGACCCTCTGACAGTGCAGCACTCCCTCAGTACTGATCTTTTGACAATGCAGCACTCCCTCAGTTCTGCCACTCTGACAGTGCAGTACTCCCTCACGACTGTCCCTCTGACAGTGCAGCACTCCCTCAATACTGACCCTATGACAATGCAGCACTCCCTCAGTACTGATCCTCTGACAGCGCAGCACTCCCTCAGTACTGATCCTCTGACAGTGCAGCACTCCCTCAGTACGGACCATCTGACAGTGCAGCTCTCCCTCAGTACTGACCCTCTGACAATGAAGCACTCCCTCAGTACTGACCCTCTGACAGTGCAGCACTCCCTCAGTACAGACTCTCTGACAGTTCAGAGCTCCCTCAGTACAGACCCTCTGACAATGCAGCACTCCCTCAGTACTGACCCTCTGATAGTGCAGCACTCCCTCAGTACTGACCCTCTGACAGTGCAGTGCTCCCTCAGTACTGACCATATGACAGTGCAGCATTCCCTCAGCACTGCTCCTCTGACAGTGCAGCGCTCCCTCGGTACTGACCTTCCGAAAGTGCAGCACTCCCTCAGTACTGACCATCCGACAGTGCAGAGATCCCTCAGTACTGACCCTCTGACAGTGCAGAGCTGCCTAAGTACTGACCCTCTGACAGTGCAGCACTCCCTCAGTACTGACCCTCTGACAATGCAGAGCTGCCTAAGTACTGACCCTCTGACAGTGCAGCACTCCCTCATTACTGACCCTCTGACAATGCAGCAGTCCCTCAGTACAGATCCTCTGACAGTGCAGCACTCCCTCAGTACTGACCCTCTTGCAGGGCAGCACTCCCTCAGTACTGACCTTCTGACAGTGCAGTGCTCCCTCAGTACTGACCTTCTGACAGTGCAGCACTCCCTCAGTACTGACCCTCTGACAGTGCAGCACTCCCTCAGTACTGACCCTCCGGCAGGGCAGCACTCCCTCCGTACTGACCCTCTCACAATGCAGCACTCCCTCAGTACTGACCCTCTTGCAGGGCAGCACTCCCTCAGTACTGACCCTCTGACAGTGCAGTGCTCCCTCAGTACTGACCTTCTGACAGTGCAGCACTCTTCAGTACTGACCTTCCGACTGTGCAGCACTCCCTCAGTACTGACCCTCTGACAGTGCAGTGCTCCCTCAGTACTGACCCTCTGACAGTGCAGCACTCCCTCATTACTGACCCTCTGACAATGCAGCAGTCCCTCAATACTGACCCTCTGACAGTGCAGCACTCCCTCAGTACTGACCCTCTGACAGTGCAGCACTCCCTCAGTACTGACCCTCTGACAGTGCAGAACTCCCTCAGCACTGACCCTCTGACAGTGCAGCACTCCTTCAGCACTGACCCTCTGACAGTGCAGCACTCCCTCAGTACTGACCGTCTGACAGTGCAGCACTCCCTCAGTTCTGACCCTCTGACAGTGCAGCACTCCCTCATCACTGAACCTCTGACAATGCAGCACTCCCTCAGTACTGACCCTCTGACAGTGCAGCACTCCCTCAGCACTGACCCTCTGACAATGCAGCACTCCTTCAGCACTGACCCTCTGACAGTGCAGTGCTCCCTCAGTCCTGACCCTCTGACAATGCTGCACTCCCTCAGCACTGACCACCTGACAGTGCAGTGCTCCGTCAGTACTGACCCTCTGACAGTGCAGCACTCCCTCAGTTCTGACCCTCTGATAGTGCAGCACTCTTTCAGAACTGACCCTCCGACAGTGCAGTGGTCCCTGAGTACTGACCTTCCGACAGTGCACACTCCCTCAGTATTGACCCTCTGACAGTGCAGCACTCCCTCAGTCCTGACCCTCTGACAATGCTGCACTCCCTCAGTACTGACCCTCTGACAGTGCAGCACTCCCTCATTACTGATCTTCTGACAGTGCAGCACTCCTTCAGTACTGACACTCTCACAGTGCAGTGCTCCCTCAGTACTGACCATCTGACAGTGCAGCATTCCCTCAGCACTGCTCCTCTGACAGTGCAGCACTCCCTCGGTACTGACCTTCCGAAAGTGCAGCACTCCCTCAGTACTGACCCTCCGACAGTGCAGAGATCCCTCAGTACTGACCCTCTGACAGTGCAGCACTCCCTCAGTACTGACCCTCTGACAATGCAGAGCTTCCTAAGTACTGACCCTCTGACAGTGCAGCACTCCCTCAGTACTGACCCTCTTGCAGGGCAGCACTCCCTCAGTACTGACCTTCTGACAGTGCAGTGCTCCCTCAGTACTTAACTTCTGACAGTGCAGCACTCCCTCAGTACTGACCCTCTGACAGTGCAGCACTCCCTCAGTACTGACCCTCCGGCAGGGCAGCACTCCCTCCGTACTGACCCTCTCATAATGCAGCACTCCCTCAGTAATGACCCTCTGACAGTGCAGCACTCTTCAGTACTGACCTTCCGACTGTGCAGCACTCCCTCAGCACTGACCCTCTGACAGTGCAGTGCTCCCTCAGTACTGACCCTCTGACAGTGCAGCACTCCTTCAGTACTGACCCTCTGACATTGCTGCACTCCCTCAGTACTGACCCTCTGACAGTGCAGCACTCCCTCAGTACTGACCCTCTGACAGTGCAAAACTCCCTCAGCACTGACCCTCTGACAGTGCAGCACTCCTTCAGCACTGACCCTCTGACAGTGCAGCACTCCCTCAGTACTGACCCTCTGACAGTGCAGCACTCCCTCAGCACTGAACCTCTGACAATGCAGCACTCCCTCAGTACTGACCCTCTGACAGTGCAGCACTCCCTCAGCACTGACCCTCTGACAATGCAGCACTCCTTCAGCACTGACCCTCTGACAGTGCAGTGCTCCCTCAGTCCTGACCCTCTGACAATGCTGCACTCCCTCAGTACTGACCCTCTGACAGTGCAGCACTCCCTCATTACTGATCTTCTGACAGTGCAGCACTCCTTCAGTACTGACCCTCTGACAGTGCAGTGCTCCCTCAGTACTGACCATCTGACAGTGCAGCATTCCCTCAGCACTGCTCCTCTGACAGTGCAGCGCTCCCTTGGTACTGACCTTCCGAAAGTGCAGCACTCCCTCAGTACTGACCCTCCGACAGTGCAGAGATCCCTCAGTACTGACCCTCTGACAATGCTGCACTCCCTCAGTACTGACCACCTGACAGTGCAGTGCTCCGTCAGTACTGACCCTCTGACAGTGCAGCACTCCCTCAGTTCTGACCCTCTGATAGTGCAGCACTCTTTCAGAACTGACCCTCCGACAGTGCACACTCCCTCAGTATTGACCCTCTGACAGTGCAGCACTCCCTCAGTCCTGACCCTCTGACAATGCTGCATTCCCTCAGTACTGACCCTCTGACAGTGCAGCACTCCCTCATTACTGATCTTCTGACAGTGCAGCACTCCTTCAGTACTGACACTCTCACAGTGCAGTGCTCCCTCAGTACTGACCCTATGACAGTGCAGCATTCCCTCAGCACTGCTCCTCTGACAGTGCAGCGCTCCCTCGGTACTGACCTTCCGAAAGTGCAGCACTCCCTCAGTACTGACCCTCCGACAGTGCAGAGATCCCTCAGTACTGACCCTCTGACAGTGCAGCACTCCCTCAGTACTGACCCTCTGACAATGCAGAGCTGCCTAAGTACTGACCCTCTGACAGTGCAGCACTCCCTCATTACTGACCCTCTGACAATGCAGCAGTCCCTCAGTACAGATCCTCTGACAGTGCAGCACTCCCTCAGTACTGACCCTCTTGCAGGGCAGCACTCCCTCAGTACTGACCTTCTGACAGTGCAGTGCTCCCTCAGTACTTACCTTCTGACAGTGCAGCACTCCCTCAGTACTGACCCTCTGACAGTGCAGCACTCCCTCAGTACTGACCCTCCGGCAGGGCAGCACTCCCTCCGTACTGACCCTCTCACAATGCAGCACTCCCTCAGTAATGACCCTCTGACAGTGCAGCACTCTTCAGTACTGACCTTCCGACTGTGCAGCACTCCCTCAGTACTGACCCTCTGACAGTGCAGCACTCCCTCATTACTGACCCTCTGACAATGCAGCAGTCCCTCAATACTGATCCTCTGACAGTGCAGCACTTCCTCAGTACTGACCTTCCGACTGTGCAGCACTCCCTCAGTACTGACCCTCTGACAGTGCAGCACTCCCTCAGCACTGACCCTCTGACAGTGCAGTGCTCCCTCAGTACTGACCCTCTGACAGTGCAGTGCTCCCTCAGTACTGACCCTCTGACAGTGCAGCACTCCCTCAGTACTGACCCTCTGACAGTGCAGCACTCCCTCAGCACTGAACCTCTGACAATGCAGCACTCCCTCAGTACTGACCCTCTGACAGTGCAGCACTCCCTCAGCACTGACCCTCTGACAATGCAGCACTCCTTCAGCACTGACCCTCTGACAGTGCAGTGCTCCCTCAGTCCTGACCCTCTGACAATGCTGCACTCCCTCAGTACTGACCCTCTGACAGTGCAGCACTCCCTCATTACTGATCTTCTGACAGTGCAGCACTCCTTCAGTACTGACCCTCTGACAGTGCAGTGCTCCCTCAGTACTGACCATCTGACAGTGCAGCATTCCCTCAGCACTGCTCCTCTGACAGTGCAGCGCTCCCTCGGTACTGACCTTCCCAAAGTGCAGCACTCCCTCAGTACTGACCCTCCGACAGTGCAGAGATCCCTCAGTACTGACCCTCTGACAGTGCAGCACTCCCTCAGTACTGACCCTCTGACAATGCAGAGCTGCCTAAGTACTGACCCTCTGACAGTGCAGCACTCCCTCATTACTGACCCTCTGACAATGCAGCAGTCCCTCAGTACAGATCCTCTGACAGTGCAGCACTCCCTCAGTACTGACCCTCTTGCAGGGCAGCACTCCCTCAGTACTGACCTTCTGACAGTGCAGTGCTCCCTCAGTACTGACCTTCTGACAGTGCAGCACTCCCTCAGTACTGACCCTCTGACATTGCAGCACTCCCTCAGTACTGACCCTCTGACAGTGCAGCACTCCCTCAGCACTGACCCTCTGACAGTGCAGCACTCCTTCAGTACTGACCCTCTGACAGTGCGGCACTCCCTCAGTACTGACCCTCTGACAGTGCAGCACTCCCTCAGCACTGATCCTCTGACAATGCAGCACTCCCTCAGTACTGACCCTCTGACAGTGCAGCACTCCCTCAGCACTGACCCTCTGACAATGCAGCACTCCCTCAGTACTGACCCTCTGACAGTGCAGCACTCCTTCAGTACTGACCCTCCGACAGTGCAGCACTCCCTCAGTACTGACCCTCTGACAGTGCAACACTCCCTCAGTACTGACCTTCTGACAGTGCAGTGCTCCCTCAGTACTGACCCTCTGACAGTGCAGCACTCCGTCAATACTGACCCTCTGACAATGCAGCACTCCCTCAGTACCGATCCTCTGACAGTGCAGCACGCCCTCAGTACTGACCCTCTGACAATGCAACACTCCCTCAAAACTGACCCTCTGACAATGCAGCACTCCCTCAGTACTGACTCTCTGACATTACAGCACTCCCTCAGTACTGATCCTCTAACAGTGCAGCGCTCCCCCAGTACTGACCCTCTGAGAGTGGTATATTGCAGTAATAAAGAGTATGGGCAAAAATTTACCATTGTATTGGTCAGTGAAGTTAGGATGATGATTCTGTGTTTCTGCTCCTGGAACCTGTTTCTCTATACACTCTGGATTATTGTGGGTGTGTCGTGTTTCTGGGAATAGTTGGTTAAGTTAAACACCCCTAAAATAACAAGCACAAAACCCAAAATACAGACGAGCCTCACCACCAGGATGTGCATTTTTGGAGACTGTTTATCATTTCAACTCGAGCTACTGAATGTGTGTTTGAAGTCTTCAGCTACTTACTCAGATTTTCTCATTTATTGTGATAATATTAAATTAACACTTTAAAATTTAATTTCCATTGAATAATGTTTTAATTTTGTTCATCTTATTTATCTGTTTTAAATGTGGTGTGATTGATTGTGTGTTTTTAATGTGTTTTATAGGCAGGATATTGGGGTTTGTTTGGGTGAGTTCAGTGTTTTCTATCATGTGGGACAGCTACAGTCCCTCATCACACTAAGTGGCTAAATACAAGAAACAGACAACACACAGCACAGCAAATTCACTGTCTCACCTGGAACATATCCTGT
Source organism: Carcharodon carcharias (assembly GCF_017639515.1). Taxonomy (NCBI): domain Eukaryota; kingdom Metazoa; phylum Chordata; class Chondrichthyes; order Lamniformes; family Lamnidae; genus Carcharodon; species Carcharodon carcharias. The sequence continues at coordinate 2,993,575 of NC_054467.1, read as the reverse complement.
GAAAACACGTGTCATTTTGTACCCACCTCCCCTTCCTGAGGAACACATCGAGTTTACATTGTTTTGTGTCATATACTCGGTCTGTACACCGAGTTAATGAGGGAATACGTTAACCGTAAACAGGATGTGTTAGCCCAGAAGTCTCAGTGATGTTTATATCTTCACAGCTACAGTATTATACCATTATTTTTGTTTTATTCATTTATGGGATGTGGGCATCACTGGCTGGGCCAGTATTTATTGCCCATCCCTAATTGCCCCTGAGAAGGTGGTGGTGAGCTGCCTTCTTGAACCGCTGCAGTCCATGTGGTGTAGGTACACCCACAGCGCTGTTAGAGAGGGAGTTCCAGGATTTTGACCCAGTGACAGTGAAGGAACAGTGATATATTTCCAAGTCAGGATGGTGAGTGATCTGGAGGGGAACTTCCAGATGGGTGTTCCCATCTATCTGCCGCCCTTGTCCTTCTAGATGGTAATGGGTTTGGAAGGTGCTGTCTAAAGAGCCTTGGTGAGTTTCTGCAGTGTATCTTGTAGATGGTACACACACTGCTGCTACTGTGTGCCGGTGGTGGAGGGAGTGAATGTTTGTGGATGGGGTGCCAATCAATCGGGGCTGCTTTGTCAGGAAAATTGATCAGGAGCAAGAGCTAATTGGTAACTAATTTTATACATTTCCCATTTCCCTCCTGTTCGATTGGCTGTCGATTGCTCTTGGATTTTTTCCATAAAGCTAGTGTGACCTACCAAGTTTTCCAGTTTATTTACCCGATGCAGTTTAACGATGTAGGGTCAGAACAATACCAAACGCGGCTCCAAGATAACCTCAATACATTTAAGGGGATATTTCATAACTGTCAACAAAGATATGTTCCATTGAGAAAAAAAGATTCTATGAGAATGTTCATCCATGCTTAACTAAGGAAGTTAAGGATAGTATCAAATTGAGCGAAAAGACTTACAATGCTGCAAAGATTAGTGGTAGCCCAGAAATTGGGAAAAAAATTAGAAACTAGCAAAGGATGACTGAAAAAAGTGGAGAAATTGGAGTGTGAGAGAACACTAGCAAGAAATATAAAAACAGACAATAAAAGCTTCTACAAGTATATAAAAAGGAAGAGAGTAGCTAAAGTGAGCATTGGTCCCTTAGAGGGTGAGACTGGAGAATTAACAATGGGAAACAAGGAAATGGCAAAGACTCTGAAGAAGTGTCCTGTATCTGTCTTCACAGTAAATGGACACATTTTGCAGCATGTGTGTAGTTTTGTTAATTCTGTGGAGGTCTGCAGCTCCCTGGAGCAGCTGCCTGTTTTCAATGGAAGGGCTCACCCAGCACCCACCCTCTTCCCACCCCCACCAGCAGCGCTGAGCCTTTCTCCGGGTGCCAACGTGAAGTCTTGGTAGGGGTCCGCTTCCTGCCCAATCTCGGGCCCACTGACCACACGCGCCTGACCAGCGAAATATTCAGGCCCAGGATGCAGACCACCTTGTCCAGTAGACTTGTCAGCCTTTAGTCCCTTGAAAACCAACCTCATAGAAACCAGTCCCCTGGTATCTCTTTAGATTTAATTACCCCACGGAGATTCCACCCGGCCCTGGATCGAGGTTTGAGCACAAATGTAAAAGCTGCTCGGCCGATTGGCCCGTCCACCAACTGGAAAAGTGGTCAGGCCACAAAAAAATCACGTTCAATTACCCCCTTCATGGGCTTAATTGCCACTTAATTTCCGGCAGGCGGGGTTCCAGCTGTCACACACTCCAGCCGGCCTGAAGGCTGCTCCTGTATTGGATGTCGCTCACTCAATGTCACCTCACATCTGTTCAGGTCCAGCCAAACTGACCTTCCCCCTGAATTGACTACAGTACATTGGCACATGCCGGCACACGCTGGCACACACTGACATATGCTGGCACATGCCGTCACATGCTGGCACATGCTGGCACATGCAAGAACACACATTGGCACATGCGGACACATGCTGGCACACATTGGCACATGCAGACACACGCTGGCACATGTGGACACACACTGGCACAAATGGGCACACACTGACACACGCTGGCACATGTGAGAACACACATTGGCACACGCTGGCTCATGCTGGCACACGCTGACACAATGGCACATGTGAGCACATATTGGCACATGCTAGGACACACATTGGCACACGCTGGCATACATGGGCACATGCTGGCACACACTGGGACATGCTGGCATATGCAGACACATGTTGGTATATGCAGACACACGCTGGCACACGCTGACACATGTGGGCATGTGGGCACATGCTGACATGCTGGCACACACTGGCACATGCGGACACACGCTGCCACACGCTGACACATGCTGAAACACATGGACACATGCTGGCACACACTGACACATGTGGGCACGTGGGCACATGCTGACATGCTGACACACGCTGCCACACGCTGACACATGCTGAAACACGTGGACACATGCTGGCACACAGTGACACATGTGGACATGCTGGCACATGCGGACACATGCTGGCACACGCTGACATACGCTGACACATGCTGCACATGTGGACACATGCTGACACATGCTGGCACATGTGGGCACACACTAGCACATGCTGACACACTTAGACACATGCTGGCACATGTTGGCACATGCTGGCACATGTTGGCACACGCTGGCACACACTGGCATGCTGACACATGTTGGCACACATCGACATGCTGGCACATGCAGACACACGCTGGCATACATTGGCACATGCGGACACATGCTGGCACACGCTGGCACACATGGGCACGTGCGGACACACGCTGGCACATGCGGACACGCTGGCACATGCGGACACATGTGGAGACATGCTGGCACATGCTGACACACACTGGCACAAGCGGACACGTTGGCACACGCTGACACACACTGGCACACGCGAGCACACGGGCAAATGCGGACACATGCTGACACATGCTGCACATGTGGACACACACTGACACATGTTGGCACACGCTGACACATGCGGGCACATGTGGGCACACGCTGACACATGCTGCACATGCTGACACACACTGGCACACGTGGACACATGCTGGCACACACTGGCACACGTGGACACATGCTGACACACACTGGCACACGTGAACACATGCTGACACACACTGGTACAAGCGGACACGCTGGCACACACTGGCACACACTGGCACACGTGGACACATGCTGGCACACACTGGCACAAGCGGACACGCTGGCACACACTGACACACACTGGCACACGCGAGTACACGGGCACATGCGGACACATGCTGACACATGCAAGAACACACACTGGCACATGCAGACACACGCTGGCACATGTGGACACACGCTGGCACATGCGGACACACACTGGCACATGCTGGCACATGCGGACACACGCTGACATATGCTGGCACATGCTGGGACAAACATTGGCACATGCTGGCACACGTGGACACATGCTGACAAACACGGGCACATGCTGGCACATGCTGGCATACATGGGCACATACTGGCACATGTGGGCACATGCTGGCATATGCAGACACATGCTGGTATATGCAGACACACGCTGGCACATGCTGACACACGCTGACATATGCTGGCACATGTGGGCACATGGGCACATACTGACATGCTGGCACACGCTGATACATGCTGAAACACGTGGACATGCTGGCACATGCTGACACATGCTGAAACACGTGGACATGCTGGCACACACTGGCACATGCTGGCACAAGCAGACACACTGGCACACGTGAGCACACGGGCACACGTGGACACATGCTGACACATGCTGGCACATGTTGGCACACGCTGACACACGTGGACACATGCTGGCACACACTGGCACACGCGGACTCACTGGCACACTGACACACGTGGACACACGCTGGCACATGCTGGCACACGTGAACACATGCTAGCACATGCGGGCACACATTGGCACATGCGGACACACATTGGCACATGTGGACACACGTGGACACACGCTGGCACACGCTGACTCATGTGGAGACATGCTGGCACATGCTGACACACACTGGCACACGTGGACACATGCTGGCACACGCTGACACACACTGGCACACGCGAGCACACGGGCACATGCGGACACATGCTGACACATGCTGCACATATGGACACACGCTGGCACATGCTGCACATGCGGGTATATACTGACACACGCGGACACACACGGACACAAGCGGACACACATTGGCACACACAGGCACACTGACACTGACACGTGGACACACACTGGCACATGCTGGCACACGCAAGAACACACATTGGCACATGCAGATACATGCTGGCACATGTGGACACACGCTGGCACATGTGGACACACACTGGCACACATGGGCACACACTGACACATGCTGGCACATGTGGACACATGCTGGCACATGCTGGCTCATGCTGGCACACGCGGACACACGCTGGCACTCGCTGACACATGCTGACACACGCGGACACACTGGCACATGCGAGCACATACTGGCACATGCTGGGACACACGTTGGCACATGCTGGCATACATGGACACATGCGGACACACACTGGCACATGTGGGCACGTGGGCACATGCTGACATGCTGGCACACGCTGGCACATGCTGAAACACGTGGACACACGCTGGCACACGCTGACACATGTGGGCACATGGGCACATGCTGACATGCTGGCACACACTGGCACATGTGGACACACGCTGGCACACGCTGCCACATGCTGACACATGCTGAAACATGTGGACACATGCTGGCACACACTGACACACGCTGACACATGCTGCACATGTGGACACACGCTGACACATGCTGGCACATGTTGGCACACGCTGGCACACATGAACATGCTGGCACATGCTGGCACATGCAGACACACACTGGCACACATTGGAACATGTGGACACATGCTGGCACACACTGGCACATGCGGACACACGCTGGCACATGCGGACACACGCTGGCACATGCGGACACTCTGGCACATGCGAGAACACACGCTGGCACATGCAGACACATGCTGGCACACGTGAGAACACACGTTGGCACATGCGGACACACGCTGGCACATGCTGACACATGCGGACACACACTGACATATGCTGGCACATGCTGGGACAAACATTGGCACATGCTGGCACACGCGGACACACGCTGGCACATGCTGACACATGCAGGCACATGCTGACACACGCAGGCACATGCTGACACATGGGGCACATGCTGGCACATGCTGACACACACAAGAACACACATTGGCACATGTGGACACACGCTGGCACACACTGGCCCATGCAGACACACGCTGGCACGTGGACACATGCTGGCACATGTGGACACACGCTGGCACATGTGGACACATGCTGGCACACGCGAGAATGCACATTGGCACATGCGGACACACGCTGGCACACGTGGACACGCTGGCACATGCTGACACATGCAGACACACACTGACATATGCTGGCACATGCTGGGACAAACATTGGTACATGCTGGCACACACGGACACACGCTGGCAGATGCTGACACACGCGAACACACGCTGGCAGATGCTGACACACGCAAGAACACACATTGGCACATGCGGATACACGCTGGCACATGCGGACATGCTGGCACACGTGGACACACTGCCACATGCTGACACACGCTGGCACATGCTGAGACAAACATTGGCACATGGACACAAGCTGGCACACACTGGGACACGTGGGCACATGCTGACACATGCTGACACGTGGACATATGCTGGCACATGTGGGCACACGCTGACACACGTGGGCCACACAGACACACTCTGGCACATACGGACCCATGCTGGCACACGCTAGCAAACGTGGAGACACGTTGGCACATGCTGACACATGCAGGCACATGTGGGCACACACTGGCCACATGCTGGCATATGCAGACACACACTGGCACATGCTAGGACAAACATTGGCACATACTGGCACAAGCAGACACACGCTAACACACACTGGCACACGCGAGCACACACGGGCACACGCAGACACATGCTGCACATGTGGACACATGCTGGCACATGCTGACACATGCTGCACATGCTGGCACATGCGGGCACATACTGACACATGCGGACACAAGCGGACACACATTGGCACACGCAGGCACACTGACACTGACACGTGGACACACACTGGCACATGCTGGCACACGCAAACACACGCTGGCACATGCTGGCACATGCAAGAACACACGTTGGCACATGCGGACACATGCTGGCACACATTGGCACATGCAGACACACGCTGGCACATGTGGCCACATGCTGGCACATGCGGACACACTGGCACACATGGGCACACACTGACACATGCTGGCACATGTGAGAACACATGTTGGCACATGTGGACACACGCTGGCACACACTGGCTCATGCTGGCACACACGGACACACGCTGGAACACGCTGACACACGCGGGCACAAGCTGACACGCTGACACACGCGGACACACTGGCACACGGGAGCACATACTGGCACATGCTGGGACACATGTTGGCACATGCTGGCACACACTGGGACATGCTGGCATATGCAGACACATGCTGGTATATGCGGACACACACTGGCACATGTGGGCACGTGGGCACATGCTGACATGCTGGCACATGCGGACACATGCTGCCACATGCTGACACATGCTGAAACACGTGGACACATGCTGGCACACGCTGACACATGTGGGCACATGGGCACATGCTGACATGCTGGCACACACTGGCACATGTGGACATATGCTGGCACACGCTGCCACATGCTGACACATGCTGAAACATGTGGACACATGCTGGCACACGCTGACACACACTGACACATGCTGCACATGTGGACACACGCTGACACATACTGGCACATGTGGGCACACACTGGCACATGCTGACACACTTGGACACATGCTGGCACATGTTGGCACACGCTGGCACATGTTGGCACACGCTGGCACACACTGACACGCGCTGACACACGTGGACACACGCTTGCACATGCTGGCACACATGGACATGCTGACACACGCTGGCACATGCAGACACACGCTGGCACACATTGGCACATGTGGACACATGCTGGCACACGCTGGCACACATGGGCACATGTGGACACACGCTGGCACATGTGGACACACGCTGGCACACGCGGACACATGCTGAAACACGTGGACACATGCTGGCGCACGCTGACACATGTGAGCACGTGGGCACATGCTGAAATGCTGGCACACACTGGCACACACTGACACACGCTGCCACACACTGACACGCGCTGAAACATGTGGACACATGCTGGCACACGCTGACACACGCTGCACATGTGGACACATGCTGACACATGCTGGCACATGTGGGCACACACTGGCACATGCTGACACACTTGGACACATGCTGGCACATGTTGACACATGCTGGCACACGCTGGCACACTGACACATGCTGGAACACATGGACATGCAGACACACGTGGACACATGCTGGCACATGCTGACACACACTGGCACATGTGAGCACACGGGCACATGCAGACATATGCTGACACATGCTGCACATGTGGACACACGCTGGCACATGTTGGCACACGCTGACACATGCGGGCACATGCTGACACACTGGCACATGTGGACACATGCTGGCACACTGGCACATGCTGGCACAAGCAGATACACTGGCACACACTGACACACTGGCACACGCGAGCACACGGGCACATGCTGACACGCTGGCACATGCGGACACACGCTGGCACATGCTGACACACGCGGACACACGTTAGCACATGTGAGCACATGCTGGCACATGCTGGCACATGCTGACACACACAAGAACACACATTGGCACATGTGGACACGCTGGCACACACTGGCACATGCAGACATGCAGACAAACGCTGGCACATGTGGACACATGCTGGCACATGCGGACACGCTGGCACACGCGAGAACACACATTGGCACATGTGGACACACGCTGGCACACGTGGACATGCTGGCACATGCTGACACATGCAGACACGCTGGCACACGCTGACACACGCTGGCACACTGACACACGCTGGCACATGCTGGCACATGCTGGGACAAGCATTGGCACATGCTGGCACACACGGACACACGCTGGCACATGCTGGCACACGGACACATGCGGGTACATAGACAAACGCGGACACACACTGGCACATACTGGGATACGTGGGCACATGCTGGCACATGTGGGCACATGCTGGCACACACTGGGACATGCTGGCATATGCGGGGACACACTGGCTCACGCTGACACTCGCTGACACATGTTGACACACGTGGACATATGCTGACAGATGCTGACACACGCGGGCCACACGGACACACTCTGGCACATACGGATCCATGCTGACACACGCTAGCACACGTGGAGACATGCTGGCACATGCTGACACACGCTGGCACATGCTGGCACATGTTGGGACAAACATTGGCACATGCTGGTACAAGCGGACACACGCTGACACACACTGGCACACGTGAGCACACGGGCACACGCAGACATGCTGACACATACTGCACATGTGGACACACGCTGGCACACATTGGCACACGTTGGCACACGCTGACGCATGCTGCACATGCTGGCACATACTGACACGCGGACACATGCTGGCACACATTGGCACACACAAGAACACACGCTGGCACATGCTGGGACACACAGACACACGCTGGCACACGATAACACATACTAAGGCCTTACTTACCCTGGCCACCCTCATGTGGTCATTGAGCCTTTTCTGGCATTGGGACCATTTACTTCTGACCAGCCCAGCACTGCTGACCTCCTCAGTCACCTCCTCCCAGGCTGCATGTGTCTGACTCGGTGTCATGAAGAGAGATTAATGTCTATAATGTTATTAGAAATCATTTTTAAATTGGACTTGTAGTGGTGTCTGTGTGTGTGTGTGTGGGTGTGTTTTAATTGGATTAAAGCCGCTAGTCTGGGTGCTTTGATGTGTAGCAGTTTGAGATGTTAATTAGATAATGTAAGGAAGTTAAAAAGTAAAATGCAATCTGCATTTTTAAATAAACCATTCAAAAGAATGGGTAAGATCTTGCACCGAGCTGGGAGTCACTAAGCAATGTGTTTATATTTATAAAATTGGTGGAATCAAAGGGTGTTCTTGTTAGAAGAGGTAAAATTAAAAACCTAGTAATACAATAGGAAATTTACATTCAAAGGAAAAGCTAGGTATAAGCATAAAGGAGTTTGTGTGTTGAAGGCAGAGGCATTTAAGATCTAACCAAGCCTGTATGCCTCCAACTATGTCTGCAAGGAACCTAATTTTGAATTCATAAGGTTTAAATTTGTTGTTAAATTAATAAACGTTTAATTTAGTTTTGTATAAAAACCTCTTGAGGCATGATGGTCTTATTCCTGAATTCAGGCTACATCTCAAACATACCAATTGGAAATATAGGAAACGACAGTTGTTCAAGGTTCCCTCTGAGATTTAAGCAGCTCAGCATTTACCATCGGCTGGGTCAGAACAATTCGCTTTTCTCCTCTTCCCACCACATGGCATCAGCTGCTACATGATGGCTGGGCACTGCATGGAGGAGTGCTCTGAGGGAGGGCTCTGAGGGAGAGCTCTGAGGGAGGGCTCTGAGGGAGGGCTCTGAGGGCTCTGAGGGAGGGCTCTGAGGGCTCTGAGGGAGAGCTCTGAGGGAGAGCTCTGAGGGAGGGCTCTGAGGGCTCTGAGGGAGAGCTCTGAGGGAGGGCTCTGAGGGCTCTGAGGGAGAGCTCTGAGGGAGGGCTCTGAGGGAGGGCTCTGAGGGAGAGCTCTGAGGGAGGGCTCTGAGGGAGAGCTCTGAGGGAGAGCTCTGAGGGAGAGCTCTGAGGGAGGGCTCTGAGGGAGAGCTCTGAGGGAGAGCTCTGAGGGAGAGCTCTGAGGGAGGGCTCTGAGGGAGAGCTCTGAGGGAGGGCTCTGAGGGCTCTGAGGGAGGGACTTGAGGGAGGGCTCTGAGGGAGGGCTCTGAGGGAGGGCTCTGAGGGAGGGCTCTGAGGGAGGGCTCTGAGGGAGGGCTCTGAGGGAGAGCTCTGAGGGAGGGCTCTGAGGGAGAGCTCTGAGGGAGGGCTCTGAGGGCTCTGAGGGAGGGCTCTGAGGGAGGGCCCTGAGGGAGGTCTCTGAGGGCTCTGAGGGAGAGCTCTGAGGGAGGGCTCTGAGGGCTCTGAGGGAGAGCTCTGAGGGAGAGCTCTGAGGGAGAGCTCTGAGGGAGAGCTCTGAGGGAGAGCTCTGAGGGCTCTGAGGGAGAGCTCTGAGGGAGAGCTCTGAGGGAGGGCTCTGAGGGAGGGCTCTGAGGGAGGGCTCTGAGGGCTCTGAGGGAGAGCTCTGAGGGAGAGCTCTGAGGGAGAGCTCTGAGGGAGAGCTCTGAGGGAGGGCTCTGAGGGCTCTGAGGGAGAGCTCTGAGGGAGAGCTCTGAGGGAGGGCTCTGAGGGAGGGCTCTGAGGGCTCTGAGGGAGGGCCCTGAGGGAGGTCTCTGAGGGCTCTGAGGGAGGGCTCTGAGGGAGGGCTCTGAGGGCTCTGAGGGAGGGCTCTGAGGGAGAGCTCTGAGGGAGGGCTCTGAGGGAGGGCTCTGAGGGAGAGCTCTGAGGGAGAGCTCTGAGGGAGGGCTCTGAGGGAGAGCTCTGAGGGAGAGCTCTGAGGGAGAGCTCTGAGGGAGGGCTCTGAGGGAGAGCTCTGAGGGAGGGCTCTGAGGGCTCTGAGGGAGGGACTTGAGGGAGGGCTCTGAGGGAGGGCTCTGAGGGAGGGCTCTGAGGGAGGGCTCTGAGGGAGGGCTCTGAGGGAGAGCTCTGAGGGAGGGCTCTGAGGGAGGGCTCTGAGGGAGGGCTCTGAGGGCTCTGAGGGAGAGCTCTGAGGGAGGGCTCTGAGGGCTCTGAGGGAGGGCTCTGAGGGAGGGCCCTGAGGGAGGTCTCTGAGGGCTCTGAGGGAGGGCTCTGAGGGAGGGCTCTGAGGGCTCTGAGGGAGAGCTCTGAGGGAGAGCTCTGAGGGCCCTGAGGGAGGTCTCTGAGGGCTCTGAGGGAGGGCTCTGAGGGAGGGCTCTGAGGGCTCTGAGGGAGGGCTCTGAGGGAGGGACCTGAGGGAGGGACCTGAGGGAGAGCTCTGAGGGAGGGACTTGAGGGAGGGCTCTGAGGGAGGGCTCTGAGGGCTCTGAGGGAGGGCTCTGAGGGAGGGACCTGAGGGAGGGACCTGAGGGAGAGCTCTGAGGGAGGGACTTGAGGGAGGGCTCTGAGGGAGGGACCTGAGGGAGAGCTCTGAGGGAGGGACCTGAGGGAGGGCTCTGAGGGCCCTGAGGGAGGGCTCTGAGGGAGGGCTCTGAGGGCTCTGAGGGAGGGCCCTGAGGGAGGGCTCTGAGGGAGGGCTCTGAGGGAGGGCCCTGAGGGCTCTGAGGGAGGGCTCTGAGGGAGGGCTCTGAGGGAGGGCTCTGAGGGAGGGCTCTGAGGGAGGTCCCTGAGGGCTCTGAGGGAGGGCTCTGAGGGAGGGCTCTGAGGGCTCTGAGGGAGGGCTCTGAGGGAGGGACTTGAGGGAGGGCTCTGAGGGCTCTGAGGGAGGGCTCTGAGGGAGGGACTTGAGGGAGGGCTCTGAGGGAGGGACCTGAGGGAGAGCTCTGAGGGAGGGCTCTGAGGGAGGGCTCTGAGGGAGGCCTCTGAGGGAGGGCTCTGAGGGCTCTGAGGGAGGGCTCTGAGGGAGGGACTTGAGGGAGGGCTCTGAGGGAGGGACCTGAGGGAGAGCTCTGAGGGAGGGACTTGAGGGAGGGCTCTGAGGGAGGCCTCTGAGGGAGGGACCTGAGGGAGAGCTCTGAGGGAGGGACTTGAGGGAGAGCTCTGAGGGAGGTCCCTGAGGGCTCTGAGGCAGGGCTCTGAGGGAGGGACCTGAGGGAGGGCTCTGAGGGCTCTGAGGGAGGGCTCTGAGGGAGGGACTTGAGGGAGGGCTCTGAGGGAGGGCTCTGAGGGAGGGCTCTGAGGGAGGGCCCTGAGGGAGGGCTCTGAGGGCTCTGAGGGAGAGCTCTGAGGGAGGGCTCTGAGGGAGGGACTTGAGGGAGGTCCCTGAGGGCTCTGAGGGAGAGCTCTGAGGGAGGGCTCTGAGGGAGAGCTCTGTGGCAGGGCTCTGAGGGAGGGCTCTGAGGGAGGGACTTGAGGGAGGGCTCTGAGGGAGGGCTCTGAGGGCTCTGAGGGAGGGCTCTGAGAGCTCTGAGGGAGGGCTCTGAGGGAGAGCCCAGAGGGAGGTCCCTGAGGGAGGTCCCTGAGGGCTCTGAGGGAGGGCTCTGAGGGCTCTGAGGGAGGGCTCTGAGAGCTCTGAGGGAGGGCTCTGAGGGAGAGCCCAGAGGGAGGTCCCTGAGGGAGGTCCCTGAGGGCTCTGAGGGAGGGCTCTGAGGGAGGGCTCTGAGGGAGGGCTTTGAGGGAGGGACTTGAGGGAGGGACTTGAGGGAGGGCTCTGAGGGAGGGCTCTGAGGGAGGGCTCTGAGGGAGGGCTCTGAAGCCAGTGTCACTGAACCAAACTGGTGTAGAGACAGGAGCTTTAACAATGTTTTCATTTACAGACTGAGTAGTATCAGCACTGGCCATGGGATGGGACGTCGGGTAGTAAACAATTTGTTTAAACTGTCGCAAACCCAACTCCTGACTGAATCTGCAGCAATGTCACCTGATTAAATCCCAATTATTTCCGCAGTGAATGCAGAGAGTTTAGGATAGATTCATAATTCAAGTGATGTCCAAATCAAAGCTCGTCACTTGCAGCAGTTTCCCGGAGGAATGAGTTACCCAATCATCTTGTTGCTGCCCAGGACACCTTGTCCCTATCTGCAGCCTCTGATTCTCTAACACAAGGAAGGAAAACAGGAAAGATTGACCACAGTAATTATATAACAATTATTCAATTAACCATCGTCTATTAATTTCCTTCATGGAGAATTTTTCTTAATTAACTTTAACCACATCCATCTTTAACATCATGGTAGATTCACTAACAAATCTAAATTAAAATGTCTTTTATAATAAGGTTATAACCATAACTATTTATTTATCCAGTAGAATAATTTCATATAAATTAATGTTCTAACAAATAACAGACATCCAAAAAGAAATACACATTAAGAACTGTTTTACAAATGAAATGTCATTTCTTTATCCACTTTTATTCTACAATCTGTACATAATGGCAGTGCTTTTGGGTGGCAATTATAATTATCGTGTGAAATGGAACACGTGTTCAGTTATTGAATGCCAATCTGATCTGGATAAGCTGAGATAAGATAGCACAATAAAAAATACCAAGCACATTTCTTAGGACTTTCAGCTTTGACTCAATGACCAGCACTCTCAGCCCAGTCAGAGGTTTCCATGGGTTTAAGTCCCACTCAAGAGATGGAGCCCACAGTCCAAGTGCAGTTCTCGGGAGAGCTGCACTGTCAGAGGTGCTGGCTTTCAGGCAAAACATGAAACTGAGGCCTGCCTGTAATCTCAGAAGGAATCATGAAACTTGCAGAAGGGGTGTGTAATTGGCAAATAAATTTCAATTTAGGAAACTGTGAGGTGGTGCATTTCAGTCGCAGAATAAGGAGATCACACTCTCCCAGGGAAACCAGTGTCTAAATGGGGTAAGGGAGCAGAGGAATCTCCCATGTACAAATCACAAAGTCACAATGCAGGTTAACAAGGCCAGAAAAAGTACAGACAAAACACAGAAGGGAAACTTGTATCAGACATCGCCTTGTTTCCCCACTACTAAGCAGGGTCCTAATTTTTTAGGCAGTACCTTCCAAATCCATGGCCACTACCATCTAGAAGGACAAGGGCGGCAGATATATGGGAACACCACCACCTGGAAGTTCCCCTCCAAGTCACTCACCATCCTGACTTGGAAATATATCACTGTTCCTTCACTGTCGCTGGGTCAAAATCCTGGAACTCCCTCCCTAACAGCGCTGTGGGTGTACCTACACCACATGGACTGCAGCGGTTCAAGAAGGTAGCTCACCCCACCTTCTCAAGGGAAACTAGGGATGGACAATAAATACTGGCCCAGCCAGTGACACCCACATCCCATTAATGAATTTTTAAAAATACAAAGAGGTTACAGGTACTGAAGAAAGCGCAAAAAAAAATTTACAAAGTTGACATCAGAATGGAAAGGTTATAAGCATCAGGAAAGGGGCTCTTTCCTCTCGAAAAGTGAAGGTTGAGGGGTGACCTGATGGAGATCTTTAAAACTATGAAGGAGTTCAATAGGGTAAATGCAGTGATGTTTCCACTTGAACAAGAGACCAGAACTAGGGGCCAAATGTATAAGATAGTCACTAATAAATTCAATAAGGAATTCTGAATAAACTTCTTTACTCAAAGTGGTTAGAATATGAACCTCAGAGGGAGTGGTTGAGGCGAGGTTTTTTTTATTCATTCATAGGATGTGGGCTTCACTGGCTGGGCCAGCATTTATTGCCCATCCATAATTGCCCTTGAGAAGGTGGTGGTGAGCCGCTTCTTGAACCGCTGCAGTCTGTGTGGTGTAGGTACACCCACAGCGCTGTTAGGGAGGGAGTTCCAGGATTTTGAATAGCAGCAATAACGAGAAGCCAGGTAATCACATGAGAGAGAAAGGAATAGAGGAATCTGTTGATAGGGTGATATGAAGTAAATAGGCTGAGAGGAGGTTCACATTGAACATAAACATCACCGAATGACCTCTTACTGTCCTCTCTTTTCTATAGAACTGCTAACAACTTGAGGACCAGAACCAGCAGAAGAAAATTTGCCCTCCTATATCATTGCGTAGCAGGATACTCAGATCAACCTACGCACAGTATCATTTCTTCATTCTTATCACCAATGCCCCATTTGGAAATCCCTTGTTACTTTAGCAACAATGCTGTATTTCTTCTCATCATACTTACCGATTCTGGTTCTTGTATTGTCTGCATGTTTAGAGCAGACCATTTACAGTAAAGTTGCTGAGCAGTGACTAGAGGTGTCCCAGGATCAGATAGAAGTTGTACTCTTTGTACTCTTCTTCACTCTCGCTCTTGAACCAAACTTCAATCGATCCCCTTGGAGGAGTTTTCATCAGTAAAGTTTCTTGGGACACTCCAATCACCTATAACTTCCATCTGATACATAGCTCTTGCTCATTCAACATACAGTTCAGTTTTTAAGAAGCTAAGCAATAGGAACAGGAGAAGATCATTCAGCCCCTCAGGCCTGCTCTACTACTCAATACAATCATGGCTGATCTTCTGTCTCAATTCCATTTCCCACCCCATTCCTTGTAATTCCCTGAGAGACCAAAAATCTGTCACTGTCAACACTGAATATACTCAAAGATGGAGCATCTACATCCCTCTGAGGTAAAGAATTTAAAAGATTCACAACTCTTTGACTGAAGAAATTTCTCTTCATCTCGGTCCTAAGTGATTGTCTCCTTCTCCTCAAACCCTTCCCCCGTGATCTAGACTCCCCAGCCAATGGAAACAACCTTTCAGTCTAAACTCCTTCAGAATCTTGTATGTTGTAATGAGATTGCCTCTCATTCTTCTAAACTCCAGAGAATAGAAGCCTAGTTTACTCGTCCTGTCATGTAGCACAAATATCTCATCCCAGGGACCTTCTTGTACCACCTCCAATGCAGGTAGTGCCCTCAGCCCAACTATCTTCAGCTGCTTCATCAATGACCTTCCTTCCATCATAAGGTCAGAAGTGGGGATGTTCGCTGATGATTGCACAATGTTCAGCACCATTCACTACTCCTCAGATACTGAAGCAGTCCATGTCCAAATGCAGCAAGACCTGGACAATATCCAAGTTTGGGCTGACAAGTGGCAAGTAACATTCACCCCAGGCAATGGCCATCTCCGACAAGAGAGAATCCAATCATTCAATGGCATTACCATCACTGAATCCCCCATTAACATCATCCTGAGGGTTACCATTGACCAGAAACCAAACTGGACAAGCCAGATAAATATTGTGGCTACTAGAGCAGGTCAGAGGTTAGGAATCCTGCAGCAAGTAACTCACCTCCTGACTCCCCAAAGCCTGTCCACCACCTTCAAGGCACAACTCAGGAGTGTGATGGAATACTCCTCCCTTGTCTGTATGAGTGCAGCTCCCACAACACTCAAGAAGCTTGATACCATCCAGGATAAAGCAGTCCTGCAAGATTGACACCACATCCACAAACATTCACTCCCTCCACCACCAAAGCACAGTAGCAGCTGTGTGTACCATCTACAAGATGCACTGCAGGAACTCACCAAGGCTCCTTTGACAGCACCTTCCAAACCCACAACCACTACCATCTAGAAGGACAAGGGCAGCAGATAGATGGGAACACCACCAGCTGAAGTTCCCCTCCATGTCACTCACCATCCTGACTTGGAAATATATCACCGTTCCTTCACTGTCACTGGGTCAAAATCCTGGAAATCCCTTCCTAACAGCACTGTGGGTGTACCTACACCACATGGACTGCAGCGGCTCAAGAAGGCAGCTCACCACCACCTTCTCAAGGGCAGTTAGAGTTGGGCAGTTAATGTTTGCACAGCCAGCAATGCCCGCATCGCATGAAAAAAAAAATTAAAATCCTTTCTTAAATCTGGAGACCAAAAATACACACAGTATTTCAGGAACAGTCTCGCCAGAACCCTGTAACAATTGTGGTAACGCTTATTCCTGTAACTCCAATCCCCTTGTGATGAAGGGCAACATACATCTGTCTTCCTCATTGCTTGCTGTACCTGCATGCTCTCTCCCTGTGTTTCTTGTACAAGCACATTCAACTCTCTTGGACCATTAACATTTAGAGCTTTCATGCCTTTTTAAAAATATTTTGCTTTTCTAATATTATTACCAAAGTGAATAACCTCCCACTTCCTCACAAAATGAATAACCTCCCACTTCCTCACATTATTCTCAACCTGGCACCTTGTTGCCAACTGATTTAACCTGTTGATGCCACTTTGCAGCCTCTTTTATATTCCCATCTAGTTTTGTATCATCTGCAAACCTAGGTACATTACTCTCAGTATTTCAGTCTCAGTCATTAATAGGTTGTAAATAGGTGAAACCCAGCACTGCCCCTTGCAGTATTCACTGGTTACACCCTCCCAAATAGAAAGTTCTCATTTTATCCCTGTTTAACCAATTCTACATCCATGCTAATTGTATTCTTCAACTCCATGAACCCTTATTATCTGCATTAACCTTTCCTGTGGCACCTTATCAAATGCCTTTTGGAAATCCAGATATACTACATCTACTGGTTCCCCTTTATCTACCCTACTAATTACATCCTCAAAAAACTCTAATACCTTTGACAAATGCAATTTCCCTTTCATAAAACCAAGTTGTCTCTGTCTGATCATACTATGATTATCTCAGTGCATTGTTAAGACTTCCTTAATAATAGATTCCAGCTCTTTCCCGATGACTGATTGCAGGGTAACTGGCCTCTGGTTCGGTTTTCTCTCTCCCTCCTTTCTTGAAGAGCTGTGTTAACATTTGCTAATTTCCAATCTAATGTAACCATTCTAGAAAGTAGGGTATTTTGGAAAATCACAACTAGTGCATCCACTATCCTTTACAGCTCCTTCTTTTAAAAGTCTAGAATGTAGGTAATCAAGTCATTACATAGTATAAGAAATCGCTGTCTAATAACCTTATAAAATCTTAAGAAAGGTATTGAATATTATAGGAATGGTTCTCTGCTGAGGGAAGATTCCTGGGCTGTCAATCACAGGACAGCAAAGACCATCACCTCTGCCAAGATCATGTCTCTAACACATGAAACAAGACCTTCCTGAACCTGACAAGCAGCTAAACCAATTGTCTGAATTAAAGTTAAACAGGATGTCCTAGCGAGCAACGAGCCACAAAATGTCTTCTTGGGCATCCAGCAGAATTAGGGGGGATTTACCTTGAATATCTGTCCCTTGGTAATGAGTCAATGATTAACATAAGATTCCCAGGAATAAAGTATAGAAATGGGCTGAAAAGAGGAAAGGAATCACTTCAGACAGGAAAAAGGTTCTAAAAGTGGACGAATGCTGGATCCAGCCTAGCACCTTGGACAGAGGACAGTTTATTGAAGTGATCCATGCTGGATTTGGCCGAACATTTTGGCTAGTTCAAGAAAACCGAGAACAGAAAAGGCTGCCAGCTCCAGCCATGGAGATCAGGAGATCAACTTCATCCGTCTGTTTGTCTGATCTGAGGAGACCAGCCATGGGGATCAGCATCCCCGCTTCACCAATCTGTTCATCCAATCGGGACCAGTAAACTATTCTCACCTGTTGTGGATCCTATGTCTTTTCTGCCTATTTAGCTTATGTATCATAGCTAAACTGTTGCTACTTAATAATCTTTAAAGTTACCGATTAATTTGGCCCCCTTTTTGGATCATCTGTGACCCCCAGGCCAAAACTTTACAAAGGGAATTACAAAAACCCTGGGGGTTTGTCAGCTTTTAGTCCCTTACATTTTATAGAATACTTTTTCTCTGCTGATATTAAGTACTTTACTTTGATTGCCTTCTACTTCTGGTGTGTAACTTACATCTTCTACTGTGAAGTTAGATGAAAATATATTTTCAACATCTCTGCCATTTCCTCTTTCCTTATAAATTTCTCCTGTCTCTGTGTCTAAGGGACCAACATTTACTTTAGCTACTCTCCTGCTTTTTATATACTTGGAAAAGCCCTTATAGTCTGCTTTTTGAATTCTTGGCTGGTTCACTCTCATTCTATTTCTCCCCTGTTTATCAACTTTTTGGTCCCCTCTCTCCTGGTTTCTAAAACCTTAGACTTGCTACTATTTTTTGCAATAAGTCTCTTTTTATAATCTAACACTATCTTAGTCACAAATGGCTCTTTCTTACTAAGTTTGTGTTTTTCAATGGAATGTATTTTTGTTGAACATTTTGAATTGTTTCTTGAAATGTTTCCCATTGTTTATTTACCATCAAACCTTTTATTCTATTTCCCCAATCAATCTTAGCCAGTTCTCCCCTCACACCCATGTGGTTGGCTTTGTTTAAGGTTATGATTGTTAATGGGACTAGAGTACGTCACTTTCAAATTTACTATGGAATTCAGTTGTATTATGATCACTTTTTCGCCAGAGGATCTTTTACTATGAGATTAATAATAAACCTGCCTCATTGCACTACACTGGATCTAAAATACCATTATTTCTAGTTTGTTCCACAACCTGTTGTTTCAGAAAAAACTGTCACAAAAGTTTTCTACAGACCCAGTTACCAGAATACCGTTACCAATTTGATTGGCCTTAGACTATATGAAGGTTGAAGCCTCCCGCAATTATTACATTGCCTTTGTTACAACCTCATATAATTTCTTGCTTAATCCTCTGTCCAACAGTATAACTGTCAGGGACCTAAAAATAAATCCCACCAGTGTTTCCTGACCATCGTTATTCCGAATCTCCACCCATACTGATTCTATTTGCTGATCTACTGAACTAAGATCCTTTCTCATTACTGTCCTTATGTCATCCATTACAATCAGGACTACTCTATCTCCTTTTCCACTCAGTCTGTCCTTTCAAAATGTTGTGCACTCTGGAATACTTATTTCTGATCTTGGTCACCTTGTAACCATGGGCGGAATTTAGTGTACATAATGGGGGTCTCATCCATTGGCTGGGAAGTCTGCAAGAAGCCTGGGTCACCTCCCTTTGGGAAGGTTTGTCGTCAAGGTCCCCGAGAGTGGAAGTCCCAGAGTCTGGCAGCTGCTGGCCAATCACAGGCTGGCAGCTGCTGGCCAATCAGAGGCTGGCAGCTGTTCAGTGATTGACAGCAGCATCGGGGGTGGGGAACAGCGATTGCTGCTGGTAAGGTACCTACCAGAGGCCCAGGCTTACTGAGGGCAGGAGGAGAATTGTGGGGCAGGGATCATTTGGTTTGGGGGAGGGTGGGGTGGGGTGCGGAGAGGGGGTCAGGGGAATTGCTCTTAGCAAGTCCCCCTTCCCAATGCATAGTCCCTCGATCAGGCCTTTCACTGAGGGCCCCTGGGAATCTGCAAACAACCCTGACAGTATCTGCTTCTCAGTCTTCCCACATGACAAGTCATCCACCCACCGCCGGCAGCATGAGAGGCTTAAAGGCTTCAATTAGCCAGTGGGGGGGGTCCAGGATGAGAGGGGGGTGGGGGGGTGGGGCAGAAGTGGGGGGGGGTGGGGGGAGGGGGCGGGTGGGGCAGGAAGGCTGCCCACTGGCCTTCCCGTCACGGGCTTAATCTGGACAGAGACTGGAAGGCATTGGGGTCCCCATCACCATCCTGCTGCCTGATTAAATCCACCATCACCATCCTGCTGCCTGATTAAATCCACCATCACCATCCTCCTGCCTGATTAAATCCACCATCACCATCCTGCTGCCTGATTAAATCCACCATCACCATCCTCCTGCCTGATTAAATCCACCATCACCATCCTGCTGCCTGATTAAATCCACCATCACCATCCTGCTGCCTGATTAAATCCACCATCACCATCCTGCTGCCTGATTAAATCCACCATCACCATCCTGCTGCCTGATTAAATCCACCATCACCATCCTGCTGCCTGATTAAATCCACCATCACCATCCTGCTGCCTGATTAAATCCACCATCACCATCCTGCTGCCTGATTAAATCCACCATCACCATCCTGCTGCCTGATTAAATCCACCATCACCATCCTGCTGCCTGATTAAATCCACCATCACCATCCTGCTGCCTGATTAAATCCACCATCACCATCCTGCTGCCTGATTAAATCCACCATCACCATCCTGCTGCCTGATTAAATCCACCATCACCATCCTGCTGCCTGATTAAATCCACCATCACCATCCTGCTGCCTGATTAAATCCACCATCACCATCCTGCTGCCTGATTAAATCCACCATCACCATCCTGCTGCCTGATTAAATCCACCATCACCATCCTGCTGCCTGATTAAATCCACCATCACCATCCTGCTGCCTGATTAAATCCACCATCACCATCCTGCTGCCTGATTAAATCCACCATCACCATCCTGCTGCCTGATTAAATCCACCATCACCATCCTGCTGCCTGATTAAATCCACCATCACCATCCTGCTGCCTGATTAAATCCACCATCACCATCCTGCTGCCTGATTAAATCCACCATCACCATCCTGCTGCCTGATTAAATCCACCATCACCATCCTGCTGCCTGATTAAATCCACCATCACCATCCTGCTGCCTGATTAAATCCACCATCACCATCCTGCTGCCTGATTAAATCCACCATCACCATCCTCCTGCCTGATTAAATCCACCATCACCATCCTGCTGCCTGATTAAATCCACCATCACCATCCTGCTGCCTGATTAAATCCACCATCACCATCCTGCTGCCTGATTAAATCCACCATCACCATCCTCCTGCCTGATTAAATCCACCATCACCATCCTGCTGCCTGATTAAATCCACCATCACCATCCTGCTGCCTGATTAAATCCACCATCACCATCCTGCTGCCTGATTAAATCCACCATCACCATCCTGCTGCCTGATTAAATCCACCATCACCATCCTGCTGCCTGATTAAATCCACCATCACCATCCTGCTGCCTGATTAAATCCACCATCACCATCCTGCTGCCTGATTAAATCCACCATCACCATCCTGCTGCCTGATTAAATCCACCATCACCATCCTGCCTGCCTGATTAAATCCACCATCACCATCCTGCTGCCTGATTAAATCCACCATCACCATCCTGCTGCCTGATTAAATCCACCATCACCATCCTGCTGCCTGATTAAATCCACCATCACCATCCTGCTGCCTGATTAAATCCACCATCACCATCCTGCTGCCTGATTAAATCCACCATCACCATCCTGCTGCCTGATTAAATCCACCATCACCATCCTGCTGCCTGATTAAATCCACCATCACCATCCTGCTGCCTGATTAAATCCACCATCACCATCCTGCTGCCTGATTAAATCCACCATCACCATCCTGCTGCCTGATTAAATCCACCATCACCATCCTGCTGCCTGATTAAATCCACCATCACCATCCTGCTGCCTGATTAAATCCACCATCACCATCCTGCTGCCTGATTAAATCCACCATCACCATCCTGCTGCCTGATTAAATCCACCATCACCATCCTGCTGCCTGATTAAATCCACCATCACCATCCTGCTGCCTGATTAAATCCACCATCACCATCCTGCTGCCTGATTAAATCCACCATCACCATCCTGCTGCCTGATTAAATCCACCATCACCATCCTGCTGCCTGATTAAATCCACCATCACCATCCTGCTGCCTGATTAAATCCACCATCACCATCCTGCTGCCTGATTAAATCCACCATCACCATCCTGCTGCCTGATTAAATCCACCATCACCATCCTGCTGCCTGATTAAATCCACCATCACCATCCTGCTGCCTGATTAAATCCACCATCACCATCCTGCTGCCTGATTAAATCCACCATCACCATCCTGCTGCCTGATTAAATCCACCATCACCATCCTGCTGCCTGATTAAATCCACCATCACCATCCTGCTGCCTGATTAAATCCACCATCACCATCCTGCTGCCTGATTAAATCCACCATCACCATCCTGCTGCCTGATTAAATCCACCATCACCATCCTGCTGCCTGATTAAATCCACCATCACCATCCTGCTGCCTGATTAAATCCACCATCACCATCCTGCTGCCTGATTAAATCCACCATCACCATCCTGCCTGCCTGATTAAATCCACCATCACCATCCTGCTGCCTGATTAAATCCACCATCACCATCCTGCTGCCTGATTAAATCCACCATCACCATCCTGCTGCCTGATTAAATCCACCATCACCATCCTGCTGCCTGATTAAATCCACCATCACCATCCTGCTGCCTGATTAAATCCACCATCACCATCCTGCTGCCTGATTAAATCCACCATCACCATCCTGCTGCCTGATTAAATCCACCATCACCATCCTGCTGCCTGATTAAATCCACCATCACCATCCTGCTGCCTGATTAAATCCACCATCACCATCCTGCTGCCTGATTAAATCCACCATCACCATCCTGCTGCCTGATTAAATCCACCATCACCATCCTGCTGCCTGATTAAATCCACCATCACCATCCTGCTGCCTGATTAAATCCACCATCACCATCCTGCTGCCTGATTAAATCCACCATCACCATCCTGCTGCTGATTAAATCCACCATCACCATCCTGCTGCCTGATTAAATCCACCATCACCATCCTGCTGCCTGATTAAATCCACCATCACCATCCTGCTGCCTGATTAAATCCACCATCACCATCCTGCTGCCTGATTAATCCACCATCACCATCCTCTGCCTGATTAAATCCAGCCATCACCATCCTGCTGCCTGAAGTAAATCCACCATCACCATCCTGCTGCCTGATTAAATCCACCATCACCATCCTGCTGCCTGAGTAAAATCCACCATCACCACCCTGGCTGCCTGATTAATTCCACCATCTCCATCCTGCTGCCGGATTAAATCCCCATCTCCATCCTCCTGCCTGATTAAATCCACCTATCACCATCCTGCTGCCCCGATTAAATCCACCATCCCACCCATCCTAGCTGCCTGATAAATCCACAATCACCATCCTGCTGCCTGATTAAATCCACCATCACCATCCCCTGCTCTGATTAAAATCCACATCTCCATCCCTGCTGCCTGATTAAAATCCACCATCACCATCCTCCTGCCTGATTAATCCACCATCACCTTCCTGCTGCCTGATTAATCCACCATCACCATCCTGCTGCCTGATTAAATCCACATCACCATCCTGCTGCCTGATTAAATCCACCATCACCATCCTGCTGCCTGATTAAATCCACCATCACCATCCTGCTGCCTGATTAAATCCACCATCACCATCCTGCTGCCTGATTAAATCACCATCACCATCCTGCTGCCTGATTAAATCCACCATCACCATCCGCTGCCTGATTAAATCCACCATCACCATCCTGCTGCCTGATTAAATCCACCATCACCATCCTGCTGCTGATTAAATCCACCATCACCATCCTGCTGCCTGATTAAATCCACCATCACCATCCTGCTGCCTGATTAAATCCACCATCACCATCTGCTGCCTGATTAAATCCACCATCACCATCCTGCTGCCTGATTAAATCCACCATCACCATCCTGCTGCCTGATTAAATCCACCATCACCACCTCCTGCCTGATAAATCACCATCACCATCCTGCTGCCTGATTAAAATCCACCATCACCATCCTGCCTGCCTGATTAAATCCACCATCACCATCCTGCTGCCTGATAAATCCACCATCACCATCCTGCTGCCTGATTAAATCCACCATCACCATCCTCCTGCCTGATTAAATCCACCATCACCTCCTGCTGCCTGATTAAATCCACCATCACCATCCTGCTGCCTGATTAAATCCACCATCACCATCCTGCTGCCTGATTAAAATCCACCATCACCATCCTGCTGCCTGATTAAATTCCACCATCACCATCCTGCTTGCCTGATTAAATCCACCATCACCATCCTGCTGCCTGATTAAATCCACCATCACCATCCTGCTGCCTGATTAAATCCACCATCACCATCCTGCTGCCTGATTAAATCCACCATCACCATCCTGCTGCCTGATTAAATCCACCATCACCATCCTGCTGCCTGATTAAATCCACCATCACCATCCTGCTGCCTGATTAAATCCACATCACCATCCTGCTGCCTGATTAAAGCCACCATCACCAGCCTGCTGCCTGATTAAATCCACCATCACCATCCTGCTGCCTGATTAAATCCACCATCACCATCCTGCTGCCTGATTAAATCCACCATCACCATCCTGCTGCCTGATTAAATCCACCATCACCATCCTGCTGCCTGATTAAATCCACCATCACCATCCTGCTGCCTGATTAAATCCACCATCACCATCCTGCTGCCTGATTAAATCCACCATCACCATCCTGCTGCCTGATAAATCCACCATCACCATCCTGCTGCCTGATTAAATCCACCATCACCATCCTCCTGCCTGATTAAATCCACCATCACCATCCTGCTGCCTGATTAAATCCACCATCACCATCCTCCTGCCTGATTAAATCCACCATCACCATCCTGCTGCCTGATTAATCCACCATCACCATCCTGCTGCCTGATTAAATCCACCATCACCATCACGTCCTGCCTGATTAAATCCACCATCACCATCCTGCTGCCTGATTAAATCCACCATCACCATCCTGCTGCCTGATTAATCCACCATCACCATCCTGCTGCCTGATTAAATCCACCATCACCATCCTGCTGCCTGATTAAATCCACCATCACCATCCTGCTGCCTGATTAAATCCACCATCACCATCCTGCTGCCTGATTAAATCCACCATCACCATCCTGCTGCCTGATTAAATCCACCATCACCATCCTGCTGCCTGATTAAATCCACCATCACCATCCTGCTGCCTGATTAAATCCACCATCACCATCCTGCTGCCTGATTAAATCCACCATCACCATCCTGCTGCCTGATTAAATCCACCATCACCATCCTGCTGCCTGATTTAAATCCACCATCACCATCCTGCCTGCCTGATTAAATCCACCATCACCATCCTGCTGCCTGATTAAATCCACCATCACCATCCTGCTGCTGATTAAATCCACCATCACCATCCTGCTGCCTGATTAAATCCACCATCACCATCCTGCTGCCTGATTAAATCCACCATCACCATCCTGCTGCCTGATTAAATCCACCATCACCATCCTGCCTGCCTGATTAAATCCACCATCACCATCCTGCTGCCTGATTAAATCCACCATCACCATCCTCCTGCCTGATTAAATCCACCATCACCATCCTGCTGCCTGATTAAATCCACCATCACCATCCTGCTGCCTGATTAAATCCACCATCACCATCCTCCTGCCTGATTAAATCCACCATCACCATCCTGCTGCCTGATTAAATCCACCATCACCATCCTGCTGCCTGATTTAATCCACCATCACCATCCTGCTGCCTGATTAAATCCACCATCACCATCCTGCTGCCTGATTAAATCCACCATCACCATCCTGCTGCCTGATTAAATCCACCATCACCATCCTGCTGCCTGATTAAATCCACCATCACCATCCTGCTGCCTGATTAAATCCACCATCACCATCCTGCTGCCTGATTAAATCCACCATCACCATCCTGCTGCCTGATTAAATCCACCATCACCATCCTGCTGCCTGATTAAATCCACCATCACCATCCTGCTGCCTGATTAAATCCACCATCACCATCCTGCTGCCTGATTAAATCCACCATCACCATCCTGCTGCCTGATTAATCCACCATCACCATCCTGCTGCCTGATTAAATCCACCATCACCATCCTGCTGCCTGATTAAATCCACCATCACCATCCTGCTGCCTGATTAAATCCACCATCACCATCCTGCTGCCTGATTAAATCCACCATCACCATCCTGCTGCCTGATTAAATCCACCATCACCATCCTGCTGCCTGATTAAATCCACCATCACCATCCTGCTGCCTGATTAAATCCACCATCACCATCCTCCTGCCTGATTAAATCCACCATCACCATCCTGCTGCCTGATTAAATCCACCATCACCATCCTGCTGCCTGATTAAATCCACCATCACCATCCTGCTGCCTGATTAAATCCACCATCACCATCCTCCTGCCTGATTAAATCCACCATCACCATCCTGCTGCCTGATTAAATCCACCATCACCATCCTGCTGCCTGATTAAATCCACCATCACCATCCTGCTGCCTGATTAAATCCACCATCACCATCCTGCCTGCCTGATTAAATCCACCATCACCATCCTGCTGCCTGATTAAATCCACCATCACCATCCTGCTGCTGATTAAATCCACCATCACCATCCTGCTGCCTGATTAAATCCACCATCACCATCCTGCTGCCTGATTAAATCCACCATCACCATCCTGCTGCCTGATTAAATCCACCATCACCATCCTGCTGCCTGATTAAATCCACCATCACATCCTGCTGCCTGATTAAATCCACCCATCACCATCCTGCTGCCTGATTAAATCCACCATCACCATCCTGCTGCCTGATTAAATCCACCATCACCATCCTGCTGCCTGATTAAATCCACCATCACCATCCTGCTGCCTGATTAAATCCACCATCACCATCCTGCTGCCTGATTAAATCCACCATCACCATCCTGCTGCCTGATTAAATCCACCATCACCATCCTGCTGCCTGATTAAATCCACCATCACCATCCTGCTGCCTGATTAAATCCACCATCACCATCCTGCTGCCTGATTAAATCCACCATCACCATCCTGCTGCCTGATTAAATCCACCATCACCATCCTGCTGCCTGATTAAATCCACCATCACCATCCTGCTGCCTGATTAAATCCACCATCACCATCCTGCTGCCTGATTAAATCCACCATCACCATCCTGCTGCCTGATTAAATCCACCATCACCATCCTGCTGCCTGATTAAATCCACCATCACCATCCTGCTGCCTGATTAAATCCACCATCACCATCCTGCTGCCTGATTAAATCCACCATCACCATCCTGCTGCCTGATTAAATCCACCATCACCATCCTGCTGCCTGATTAAATCCACCATCACCATCCTGCTGCCTGATTAAATCCACCATCACCATCCTGCTGCCTGATTAAATCCACCATCACCATCCTGCTGCCTGATTAAATCCACCATCACCATCCTGCTGCCTGATTAAATCCACCATCACCATCCTGCTGCCTGATTAAATCCACCATCACCATCCTGCTGCCTGATTAAATCCACCATCACCATCCTGCTGCCTGATTAAATCCACCATCACCATCCTGCTGCCTGATTAAATCCACCATCACCATCCTGCTGCCTGATTAAATCCACCATCACCATCCTGCTGCCTGATTAAATCCACCATCACCATCCTGCTGCCTGATTAAATCCACCATCACCATCCTGCTGCCTGATTAAATCCACCATCACCATCCTGCTGCCTGATTAAATCCACCATCACCATCCTGCTGCCTGATTAAATCCACCATCACCATCCTGCCTGCCTGATTAAATCCACCATCACCATCCTGCTGCCTGATTAAATCCACCATCACCATCCTCCTGCCTGATTAAATCCACCATCACCATCCTGCTGCCTGATTAAATCCACCATCACCATCCTGCTGCCTGATTAAATCCACCATCACCATCCTGCTGCCTGATTAAATCCACCATCACCATCCTCCTGCCTGATTAAATCCACCATCACCATCCTGCTGCCTGATTAAATCCACCATCACCATCCTGCTGCCTGATTAAATCCACCATCACCATCCTCCTGCCTGATTAAATCCACCATCACCATCCTGCTGCCTGATTAAATCCACCATCACCATCCTGCTGCCTGATTAAATCCACCATCACCATCCTGCTGCCTGATTAAATCCACCATCACCATCCTGCTGCCTGATTAAATCCACCATCACCATCCTGCTGCCTGATTAAATCCACCATCACCATCCTCCTGCCTGATTAAATCCACCATCACCATCCTGCTGCCTGATTAAATCCACCATCACCATCCTGCTGCCTGATTAAATCCACCATCACCATCCTGCTGCCTGATTAAATCCACCATCACCATCCTGCTGCCTGATTAAATCCACCATCACCATCCTGCTGCCTGATTAAATCCACCATCACCATCCTGCTGCCTGATTAAATCCACCATCACCATCCTGCTGCCTGATTAAATCCACCATCACCATCCTGCTGCCTGATTAAATCCAGCCATGCACCATCCTGCTGGACGTGATTAAATCCACCATCACCATCCTGCTGCCTGATTAAATCCATCCATCACCATCCTGCTGCCTGATTAAATCCACCATCACCATCCTGCTGCCTGATTAAATCCACCATCACCATCCTGCTGCCTGATTAAAT
Source organism: Carcharodon carcharias (assembly GCF_017639515.1). NCBI lineage: Eukaryota > Metazoa > Chordata > Chondrichthyes > Lamniformes > Lamnidae > Carcharodon > Carcharodon carcharias. The sequence continues at coordinate 2,964,498 of NC_054467.1, read as the reverse complement.
CCACCATCACCATCCTGCTGCCTGATTAAATCCACCATCACCATCCTGCTGCCTGATTAAATGCCCCCGGGGAGGATATTAAATCACAGCCCATGTCTCGAATGATAATTAGATCAAACCCATTTATCTCAATTTGTGTCACTTGCTCATTTACCTTATCAGAAATGCTTTGTACATTTAGATAAAGTCTTTAGTTTTATTTTTCCACTACTATTCTTTGCATAGGTCTTATTTGCTGATTCACTATTAACTGTTAAACTATCTCTTCCTGTCCCATTCTGTTGTTTTGTTTTGTTTTACATGAATCTCCTGAGATATTATCTGCTCCATCCTATAAACCTTTCCTGATTTGGAGATCACTCTCCTTTCGGAGTGTTGGATGTGCGTGTGGAGAGGCTGCACCAACATTGACTGTCTCATCGGCTCAATTGTCTCATGGTGACATCATCCACCTTCCTTTTACTGATTTTTTGACTGCTTCACCTCAACAAACACAATTCACCACAATAGCAATCATCACCTTGAGATCCATTGTTTATCAGATGAATTTACAATCCTGTTACCATGCGAATCCACAGAGGTCACTTGTGGATTTCCCTCCACTGCTCCGTGCCTGGGCAGTGCTGCAAGGGTTAATTGACGAGATTTCTGTCCTTTTGTTTCTTACCTTGATTTTCAACTTTCACGTCTGTCATCCTGCCTCCTAACAACTCAATCAACTGAATTAAAGCCTCAGCTTTCACTCAGAATCAACATCTCCTTAATACACATTGACAGGACTTTTTTGAAGTGCAGGTTTTGCTAATCTGCATTTACAGCTTGCAAGGACATTCTTGACCTCAGCTCATTGTCTTCTGTTATATGCAAAGCGCTGTTCATTTCACAGTGTGCTGTGGGCACTGGGACAGTGTTCTTCATTGCAAAGCCTGGGACCACTGGCAGTTCCCAGCAACACTAAGTGCAGTTCCCTGACCAGCAGTGTGTCCACTCTGGCCCAGGGAATGACGGAGGGGAGTGCCAGGGAGGACAGGTCGGCTGCGAGGTCCAGGATGGAGCCCCAGTTCGTTGGGGGGGGTGAGGAGGAGGAAGAGGCTGACTGTTGAGTGGAGTGAGTGAGTGGAGAGAGTGAATGGGCAGAATTTCTCGCTGAGTGGGTGGCCACATACACACGCCAGACCCACTTGAGTGTAAAATAGGGTGTGATGACTTGGGGGATGTGTCGCGATGCCATTGCTCACTCACACGATATTTCAGTCAGCGGGCATGTGCAGGTATTGGAGTTGTGCCCACCATCAATTGTGAGATCAGTTAAGGCCATTAAAAAGGTAATTAGCTGGATTTTAAGTTGCCCATGTGATTTCCCACTCGTCACACGGGCAAAACAGGCAGGCGGGCAGCCCACAACTTCAAAAATCTCATCCACGGAGAGGATTAAAAAGGGACAGCAACATCGGCAGTCTGAATAATGAGGAGTTTGCTGGATAGTTTGCTGCTGGTGACTTATTGATATATGACAGCTCCATCTCTGGTCTGGGCTTCATTCTCAGCATTTCCAGGCTTCATTTCAGGACTTGTCGGTGTCCCCAAGGCCCCCGGAGGATTCAGACCGTGTGGACCCTTCCGGGTATCAGGCAGCCTTCCCTTACCCTGGGAATGGGGATTGTGGACTCAGCTGGAGGCACCTCCCCTGAGGAGGAAGAGAGGGGCAGGAGGGAGAGGAGGTCGGGTGTCTCAATGCAGCTTCCAGGGGAGGGACCGGTGGGAGGAGAGGCGCAGGCACAAGGGGCGCAGGGCCAGCAGGTAGTCCAAGGTGGAAGGGGCAGCAGAAAACGCCACTATCCTGCTGCCAGGGTTTACAGGCGGTGAAGCAGCTACTGAAATATGTCTGAGACGCAATGCTGAAGGAGGCTCCGCCTCTCAAGGACGACCATGTCCTCCATCTGTCAGGTGATTGACCCTGAGATCAGCTCCGACTGTGTGGGTAGATACCCCATGCCAGTAGCTCTGAAGGTCACAGTGGCCCTCAACTTCTCTGCCTCCGGCTCTTTCCAGGGCTCAGTGGGGGATCTGTGTGGAGTCTCCCAATCAGCTGTCCACAGTCTGGTCAAGCTGGTGACAGAAGCTCTGTTTAGACGGATATTGACTTCTATTCATTTCCGCACGGGCAAGGCCGGCCAGACTGAGCGAGCCAGCGATTGCTAACTTCCCCCAAATCCAGGGTACCATTGACTGCACACATGTGGCCATCAAGGTGCCAGCGGGTCAGCGGCCTTTGTTAACAGGAAGTGATTCCACTCCATGAACGTGCAGATAGTGTGTGACCACAGGATGTAGATTCTGCAAGTCTGTGCAAGGTACCCTGGCAGCTCCCATGACACGTATATCCAGAGACACTCCCAGGTGCCGAGGCTCCTCAGTGCTCCAGCCCGGCTGGATGGATGGCTGCTGGGTGACAAGGGCTATCCCTTGAAAAGGGGGCTCATGACGCCTCTCCACCACCCAGGATCAGAGGCTGAGCAGCAGTACAACAGGATCCATGCCCCCACAAGGGCTGTGATAGAGAGAACTATAGGTCTTCTCAAGATGTGCTTCTGATGCTTGGACCATTCGGTGGGGGGCACATTGCAATAGCTCCCAGAGCTGGTATCACTGATAGTGGTTGCATGCTGTGCTCTCCACAGTCTGGCACTGGCAAGGGGGGAGCCATTGGAGGAGGAGGAAGTTGAAGCAACTGCACAGGCAACGGATGATGAATCCAGTAGTGTTCAGAAGAGGAGCAAGGTGAGGAGAATGCTGAGGGTGTGGAGCCAGACTTCGCTAACCTCCAGGGAGGCAGGGACACCAAGGAAGCCTTGATCCAACACTCCTTCAGCTCGGCTGCCAAAGATCCCCTTCCACCTCAGGCCAGGGCTGCAGCCTCCATCCCGAGTGTCTGAAATGACCCTTTCAGTTGAACCCAAAGTCCACTCAGTGCCTGTGTAATAAAGTTTAGAGCCACTCATGTCCAGCATTACAGACTGGCGTACCCCACACCACATTAAATTAAAAAGGTGAAGCACACACAGGCCAACAGAACCAAAGCAAATTTAATGCATAGTGACATGACCATTACTGAGTCCACACCAGCAGACACATAAACCAAACATAAATGAACAGAAGATCACCCGTGACCAGTCCCTCTTGAGCTCATGGTGCCTTAAACCTATGTTTGGAGTGCTACGTCTTGGTGCCCACCCTCGCTGGTACCAGCATTGGAGACAGCTGCTGACTCTGCTGTCCTGTTGGCCGTGATGACCTTGGCGATTGTCCTCTGGCCTGTGGAGCCTGTGCTGGTCCCACCTGGGAGGGAGTGGCCAGTGCCCTGGCTGGCATCTCCCCAGTCACTGCAGCCTCATCAGATGCCACGATCACTGGGAGAGGGGCAGAGGAGCTGCTGATGTCCTCCAGAGCGCCCTGAGAGGAGCCCACAGAGTCGACAAACAGCTCGTGCAGCAACGCGAGGTCACTCTGGACCTCCCTGCTCGCCATTGATGGACGGGCACCGAGCTGGGATACTGGGTTCCTCGCCCATCTCCCACACTGACACTGACCACCTGAGGTCAGTGCCTGTGTGAGGGTTTACAGGTCCGAGCGCAACCCCAGGAACCCCTGATTCTGTCCCTGGAGCTGCCTCTCCAAGAGAGTCGCCAATCTCTCAATGGAGGAGGCAGTGCGCTTGGCCATGAGGGTCAAAGCAGTGCTCACACTCCACATGGACTCCTCCACAACAGAGACCATGGCATGTGTACCTTCATGAATCTCCACCAGACCCTTCTGCACATCCCGCTGGACATCCAGCATCTGCTGCATAATGGACGACTCCAGAGGCTCATCATCTGCCTTCGACTCAGCATCGTCCTGGTCTCCAGATTGCCGGTGCCCTGGGCACTCTGTCTCCGCCTGCTACTCAAGCGAGTGTGAAGTGCCCTCACCGCTGTGCTCTGACATTCTAGCCGAGGGTCTATTGCCCACCGAGATGCGGGTAACTGCGCTGGTGCCTGCTTCAGACAGTGGGTATGATGTAGGTGCATCTGGAACCAGGCGTTCCTCTGGCGTCAAGGGTGGGTTTATGGGGTCCTGCGATTGGGTGTGAGCTGGCGAATCTAAGGGAGACAACAACATGTCATTAGTTTAAGTCGTCACACTGTCGCTGTGCATGTCAGGCACCCTGCTGAGACCGTGGAGATCTGCATCATGGTGCCCTGGTCTTTCAATGATCAATGGGGACTCCAGGTTTGAGGCTTCCATCAATGATGAGACTACACGAGAATGTTTGCAGCATTGAAAACTCTCAGCTCTGTGCACTGCACCTGTACCTTCAGCTGACACCCCAGCCTCTCCCTGGCCGGTTGACCGAGGTGCGTGGGGCCTCTCCAGCTCCGAGGCTGCCTGCTCAAATCTGGATAGGATTAGGATGTTTCGGGGCCTCCAGCTGTCCCTGACCTTTCAGTGTTGTTATGGGTCGTCTCCTCCTGAGAGGACACAGGAGCATTGATTGATCCGCTCTCTACTTGCAGCACCATTGCAGCCTGGCCAACCCCAGCTGAGGAACACCTCACAGGGCACATCTGAGTCACAGACCTCGAGCCGCATGGCACTGAGTCCAAGTAGCCAGGGCTCACGCCCTTGGCCAGCTCCGGTGTCACTGACAGTTGGCACTCAGGCTCTAACACCCCTGAGCCCCACAGGGGGGGAGGACCAGACCTTAACACTCTCCACACTGATCCATTCCAACACCATTCTCACCCTTGCCGGGGAACAGCATTGACTTATTGCGGCACTGCACCCGTGTGCGCTGCACAACGTCGTGGCTGCTGACCTCGGCAGCCACCTCCTCCCAAGCTCTTTCTGTCAGGTGGGGGGGGGGGCCTCCTCCTTCCATCCCTGGGGACAAGGGTGTCCCTCCTGACTCTCCAAAAGACCCTCATTCAAAAATCCGAGGGGCTGAGTGTCCGCCTGACCCTCCCCCATCCCCGCACAACAGGCCCCAGACCCGCCTGGCCTGGCCAATGGGAAGACACGTTCCACATCCCAGCAAGAAACCTCAGTCGGGAGCCCTGTTCCCCAACCGGACAGAGAGAGAGAAAGTGTGGGACAGAGAGAGAGAGAGTGTGGGACAGAGAGAGAGAGAGTGTGTGGGACAGAGAGAGAGAGAGTGTGGGACAGAGAGAGAGAGAGAGTGTGTGGGACAGAGAGAGAGAGAGTGTGGGACAGAGAGAGAGAGAGTGTGGGACAGAGAGAGAGAGTGTGGGACAGAGAGAGAGAGTGTGGGACAGAGAGAGAGAGAGTGCGGGACAGAGAGAGAGAGTGTGTGGGACAGAGAGAGAGAGAGTGTGGGATAGAGAGAGAGAGAGTGTGGGAGAGAGAGAGAGAGTGTGGGACAGAGAGAGAGAGAGTGTGGGATAGAGAGAGAGAGAGTGTGGGACAGAGAGAGAGAGTGTGGGACAGAGAGAGAGAGTGTGGGACAGAGAGAGAGAGAGTGTGGGACAGAGAGAGAGAGAGTGTGGGACAGAGAGAGAGAGAGTGTGGGACAGAGAGAGAGAGAGAGTGTGGGACAGAGAGAGAGAGAGTGTGGGACAGAGAGAGAGAGAGTGTGGGACAGAGAGAGAGAGAGAGTGTGGGACAGAGAGAGAGAGAGTGTGGGACAGAGAGAGAGAGAGAGAGTGTGGGACAGAGAGAGAGAGAGAGTGTGGGACAGAGAGAGATTGTGGGACAGAAAGGGAGAGAGTGTGGGACAGAGAGAGAGCGAGTGTGGGACAGAGAGAGAGAGAGAGAGTGTGGGACAGAGAGAGAGAGAATGTGGGACAGAGAGAGAGAGTGTGTGGGACAGAGAGAGAGAGAGTGTGTGGGACAGAGAGAGGGAGAGAGTGTGGGACAGAGAGAGAGAGAGAGAGAGAGTGTGGTACAGAGAGAGAGAGAGTGTGGGACAGAGAGAGAGAGAGTGTGGGACAGAGAGAGAGAGAGAGAGTGGGACAGAGAGAGAGAGTGTGTGGGACAGAGAGAGAGAGAGAGTGTGGGACAGAGAGAGAGGGAGTGTGGGACAGAGAGAGAGAGTGAGGGAAAGAGAAAGAGACAGTGTGGGACAGAGAGAGAGAGAGTGTGGGACAGAGAGAGAGAGAGAGAGAGAGAGAGAGAGAGTTGGACAGAGAGAGAGAGTGTGTGGGACAGAGAGAGAGAAAGTGTGGGACAGAGAGAGAGAGTGTGGGACAGAGAGAGAGAGAGTGTGGGACAGAGAGAGAGATTTTGTGGGACAGAGAGAGAGAGATTGTGGGATAGAGAGAGAGAGAGAGTGTGGGACAGAGAGAGAGAGAGTGTGGGACAGAGAGAGAGAGAGAGTGTGGGACAGAGAGAGAGAGAGTGTGGGACAGAGAGAGAGTGTGTGGGACAGAGAGAGAGAGAGTGTGGGACAGAGAGAGAGAGAGTGTGGGACAGAGAGTGAGAGTGTGGGACAGAGAATGAGAGAGAGAGAGTGTGGGACAGAGAGAGAGAGGGAGAGAGTGTGGGACAGAGAGAGAGAGAGTGTGGGACAGAGAGGGAGAGTGTGTGGGACAGAGAGAGAGAAAGTTTGGGACAGAGAGAGAGAGTGTGGGACAGAGAGAGAGAGAGTGTGGGACAGAGAGAGAGAGAGAGTGTGGGACAGAGAGAGAGAGAGTGTGGGACAGAGAGAGAGAGTGTGGGACAGAGAGAGAGAGAGTGTGGGACAGAGAGAGAGAGAGAGAGTGTGGGACAGAGAGAGAGAGAGTGTGGGACAGAGAGAGAGAGAGAGAGAGTGTGGGACAGAGAGAGAGAGTGTGGGTCAGAGAGAGAGAGTGTGGGACGGAGAGAGAGAGAGAGTGTGGGACAGAGAGAGAGAGAGAGTGTGGGACAGAGAGAGAGAGAGAGAGTGGGACAGAGAGAGAGAGAGAGAGAGAGAGAGAGTTGGACAGAGAGAGAGAGTGTGTGGGACAGAGAGAGAGAGTGTGGGACAGAGAGAGAGAGAGAGTGTGGGACAGAGAGAGAGAGTGTGGGACAGAGAGAGAGAGAGAGTGTGGGACAGAGAGAGAGAGAGAGAGTGTGGGACAGAGAGAGAGAGAGAGAGAGTGTGGGACAGAGAGAGAGAGTGTGGGTTAGAGAGAGAGAGAGAGTGTGGGACAGAGAAAGAGAAAGTGTGGAACAAAGAGAGAGAGAGAGAGAGAGAGAGAAAGTGTGGGACAGAGAGAGAGAGAGAGTATGGGACAGAGTGAGAGAGAGAGTGGGACAGAGAGAGAGAGAGTGTGTGGGACAGAGAGAGAGTGAGTGTGGGATAGAGAGAGAGATAGAGTGGGACAGAGGGAGAGAGAGAGTGTGTGGGACAGAGAGAGAGAGAGTGTGGGAGAGAGAGAGAGTGAGTGTGGGACAGAGAGAGAGAGAGTGTGGGACAGAGAGAGAGAGAGAGTGTGGGACAGAGAGAGAGAGAGTGTGGGACAGAGAGAGAGAGAGTGTGGGACAGAGAGAGAGAGAGTGTGGGACAGAGAGAGATAGAGAGTGTGGGACAGAGAGAGAGAGAGTGTGGGACAGAGAGAGAGAGAGTGTGGGACAGAGAGAGAGAGAGTGTGGGACAGAGAGAGAGAGTGTGTGGGACAGAGAGAGAGAGAGTGTGTGGGACAGAGAGAGAGTGTGGGACAGAGAGGGAGAGAGTGTGGGACAGAGAGAGAGCGAGTGTGGGACAGAGAGAGAGAGAGAGAGAGAGTGTGGGACAGAGAGAGAGAGAGTGTGGGACAGAGAGAGAAGTGTGGGACAGAGAGAGAGAGTGTGTGGGACAGAGAGAGGGAGAGAGTGTGGACAGAGAGAGGGAGAGAGTGTGGGACAGAGAGAGAGAGAGAGAGAGTGTGGTACAGAGAGAGAGAGAGTGTGGGACAGAGAGAGAGAGAGAGTGTGGGACAGAGAGAGAGAGAGAGAGTGGGACAGAGAGAGAGAGAGTGTGGGACAGAGAGGGAGAGAGAGAGAGTGGGACAGAGAGAGAGAGAGTGTGGGACAGAGAGAGAGAGACAGTGTGTGGGACAGAGAGAGAGAGAGTGTGGGACAGAGAGAGAGGGAGTGTTGGACAGAGAGAGAGAGTGAGGGAAAGAGAAAGAGAAAGTGTGGGACAGAGAGAGAGAGAGTGTGGGACGGAGAGAGAGAGAGTGTGGGACAGAGTTAGAGAGAGAGTGTGGGACAGAGAGAGAGAGAGAGAGAGAGAGAGTTGGACAGAGAGAGAGAGTGTGTGGGACAGAGAGAGAGAAAGTGTGGGACAGAGAGAGAGAGTGTGGGACAGAGAGAGAGAGTGTGTGTGGGACAGAGAGAGAGTGTGGGACAGAGAGAGAGATTGTGGGACAGAGAGGGAGAGTGTGGGACAGAGAATGAGAGAGAGAGAGTGTGGGACAGAGAGAGAGAGAGAGAGAGTGTGGGAGAGAGAGAGAGAGAGTGGGACAGAGAGAGAGAGAGTGTGGGACAGAGAGAGAGAGAGTTTGGGACAGAGAGAGAGAGTGTGGGACAGAGAGAGAGAGAGAGTGTGGGACAGAGAGAGAGAGTGTGGGTCAGAGAGAGAGAGAGTGTGGGACAGAGAAAGAGAATGTGTGGAACAAAGAGAGAGAGAGAGAGAGAGAGAGAAAGTGTGGAACAGAGAGAGAGAGAGAGAGTGTGGGATAGAGAGAGAGAGTGTGTGGGACAGAGTGAGAGAGAGAGTGGGACAGAGAGAGAGAGAGAGTGTGTGGGACAGAGAGAGAGAGAGTGTGGGACAGAGAGAGAGAGAGTGTGGGACAGAGAGAGAGGTTGTGGGACAGAGAGAGAGAGAGTGTGGGACAGAGAGAGAGAGTGTGAGACAGAGAGAGAGTGAGTGTGGGACAGAGAGAGAGATAGTGTGGGACAGAGAGAGAGAGAGAGTGTGGGACAGAGAGAGAGAGAGAGTGTGGGACAGAGAGAGAGAGTGTGTGGGACAGAGAGAGATTGTGGGACAGAGAGGGAGAGAGTGTGGGACAGATAGAGAGCGAGTGTGGGACAGAGAGAGAGCGAGTGTGGGACAGAGAGAGAGAGTGTGTGGGACAGAGAGAGGGAGAGAGTGTGGGACAGAGAGAGGGAGAGAGTGTGGGACAGAGAGAGAGAGAGAGAGAGTGTGGGACAGAGAGAGAGAGAGTGTGGGACAGAGAGAGAGAGAGTGTGGGACAGAGAGAGAGAGAGAGAGAGTGGGACAGAGAGAGAGAGAGTGTGGGACAGAGGGAGAGAGAGAGTGTGGGACAGAGAGAGAGAGTGTGTGGGACAGAGAGAGAGAGAGTGTGGGACAGAGAGAGAGAGAGAGTGTGGGACAGAGAGAGAGTGTGGGACAGAGAGAGAGAGTGTGGGACAGAGAGAGATTGTGGGACAGAGAGAGAGTGTGGGACAGAGAGAGAGAGAGTGTGGGACAGAGAGAGAGAGAGAGTGTGGGACAGAGAGAGAGAGAGAGTGTGGGACAGAGAGAGAGAGAGAGTGTGGGACAGAGAGAGAGAGAGTGTGGGACAGAGAGAGAGAGTGTGGGACAGAGAGAGAGATTGTGGGACAGAGAGTGAGAGTGTGGGACAGAGAGAGAGAGAGAGAGAGTGTGGGAGAGAGAGAGAGAGAGTGTGGGACAGAGAGAGAGAGAGTGTGGGACAGAGAGAGAGAAAGTTTGGGACAGAGAGAGAGAGAGTGTGGGACAGAGAGAGAGAAAGTTTGGGACAGAGAGAGAGAGTGTGGGACAGAGAGAGAGAGAGAGAGTGGGACAGAGAGAGAGAGAGAGTGTGGGACTGAGAGAGAGAGTGTGGGTCAGAGAGAGAGAGAGTGTGGGACAAAGAGAGAGAGAGAGAGAGAGAGAGAGAGAAAGTGCGGAACAGAGAGAGAGAGAGAGTGTGTGGGACAGAGAGAGAGAGAGTGTGGGATAGAGAGAGAGAGTGTGTGGGACAGAGTGAGAGAGAGAGTGGGACAGAGAGAGAGAGAGAGTGTGTGGGAGAGAGAGAGAGAGAGTGTGTGGGACAGAGAGAGAGAGAGTGAGGGACAGAGAGAGAGAGTGTGAGACAGAGAGAGAGATAGTGTGGGACAGAGAGAGAGAGAGAGTGTGGGACAGAGAGAGAGAGAGAGTGTGGGACAGAGAGAGAGAGAGAGTGTGGGACAGAGAGAGTGTGAGTGTGGGACAGAGAGAGAGATAGTGTGGGACAGAGAGAGAGAGAGAGTGTGGGACAGAGAGAGAGAGAGAGAGTGTGGGACAGAGAGAGAGAGAGTGTGGGACAGAGAGAGAGTGTGGGACAGAGCGAGAGAGACAGTGTGGGACAGAGAGAGAGAGAGTGTGGGACAGAGAGAGAGAGAGAGAGAGTGTGGGACAGAGAGAGAGAGTGTGGGACAGAGAGAGAGAGTGTGGGACAGAGAGAGAGAGAGAGTGTGGGACAGAGAGAGAGAGAGTGTGGGACAGAGAGAGAGAGTGTGGGACAGAGAGAGAGAGAGAGTGTGGGACAGAGAGAGAGAGAGTGTGGGACAGAGAGAGAGAGAGAGTGGGACAGAGAGAGAGAGAGAGTGTGTGGGAGAGAGAGAGAGAGAGTGTGGGACAGAGAGAGATTGTGGGACAGAGAGGGAGAGAGTGTGGGACAGAGAGAGAGCGAGTGTGGGACAGAGAGAGAGAGAGTGGGACAGAGAGAGAGAGTGTGGGACAGAGAGAGAGAGAGAGAGAGTGTGGGACAGAGAGAGAGAGAGTGTGGGACAGAGAGAGAGAGTGTGGGACAGAGAGAGAGAGAGTTTGCGACAGAGAGAGGGAGAGAGTGTGGGACAGAGAGAGGGAGAGAGTGTGGGACAGAGAGAGAGAGAGAGAGAGTGTGGTACAGAGAGAGAGAGAGTGTGGGACAGAGAGAGAGAGAGAGAGTGTGGGACAGAGAGAGAGAGAGAGAGAGAGTGGGACAGAGAGAGAGAGAGTGTGGGACAGAGAGAAGATAGAGTGTGGGACAGAGAGAGAGAGTGTGGGTTAGAGAGAGAGAGAGAGAGTGTGGGACAGAGATAGAGAAAGTGTGGAACAAAGAGAGAGAGAGAGAGAGAGAGAGAGAGTGTGTGGGACAGAGAGAGAGAGAGTGTGGGAGAGAGAGAGAGTGTGTGGGACAGAGAGAGAGTGAGTGTGGGATAGAGAGAGAGATAGAGTGGGACAGAGAGAGAGAGAGAGTGTGTGGGACAGAGAGAGAGAGAGTGTGGGAGAGAGAGAGAGTGTGTGGGACAGAGAGAGAGTGAGTGTGGGACAGAGAGAGAGAGTGTGAGACAGAGAGAGAGTGAGTGTGGTACAGAGAGAGAGATAGTGTGGGACAGAGAGAGAGAGAGTGTGGGACAGAGAGACAGAGAGTGTGGAACAGAGAGAGAGAGAGTGTGGGACAGAGAGAGAGAGAGTGTGGGACAGAGAGAGAGAGAGAGAGAGTGTGGGACAGAGAGAGAGAGAGTGGGACAGAGAGAGAGAGTGTGGGACAGAGAGAGAGACAGTGTTGGACAGAGAGAGAGAGAGAGATAGAGTGTGGGACAGAGAGAGAGAGAGTGGGACAGAGAGAGAGAGTGGGACAGAGAGAGAGAGTGTGGGACAGAGAGAGAGAGAGTGGGACAGAGAGAGAGAGTGGGACAGAGAGAGAGAGTGTGGGACAGAGAGAGAGAGTGTGGAACAGAGAGAGAGAGAGTGTGGGACAGAGGGAGAGAGAGTGTGGGACAGAGAGAGAGAGAGAGTGTGGGACAGAGAGAGAGAGAGTGTGGAACAGAGAGAGAGAGAGTGTGGGACAGAGGGAGAGAGAGTGTGTGTGACAGAGAGAGATTGTGGGACAGAGAGAGAGAGAGAGAGAGAGTGTGGGACAGAGAGAGAGAGAGTGTGGGACAGAGAGAGAGAGAGAGAGAGAGAGTGTGGGACAGAGAGAGAGAGAGTGTGGGACAGAGAGAGAGAGAGTGTGGGACAGAGAGAGAGAGAGAGAGAGAGAGTGTGGGACAGAGAGAGAGAAAGTGTGGGACAGAGAGAGAAGTGTGGGACAGAGAGAGAGAGTGTGTGGGACAGAGAGAGGGAGAGAGTGTGGGACAGAGAGAGGGAGAGAGTGTGGGACAGAGAGAGAGAGAGAGAGAGTGTGGTACAGAGAGATAGAGAGTGTGGGACAGAGAGAGAGAGAGTGTGGGACAGAGAGAGAGAGAGAGAGTGGGACAGAGAGAGAGAGAGTGTGGGACAGAGAGAGAGAGAGTTTGGGACAGAGAGAGAGAGAGAGAGTGTGGGACAGAGAGAGAGGGAGTGTGGGACAGAGAGAGAGAGTGAGGGAAAGAGAAAGAGACAGTGTGGGACAGAGAGAGAGAGAGTGTGGGACGGAGAGAGAGAGAGTGTGGGACAGAGTTAGAGAGAGAGTGTGGGACAGAGAGAGAGAGAGAGTTGGACAGAGAGAGAGAGTGTGTGGGACAGAGAGAGAGAAAGTGTGGGACAGAGAGAGAGAGTGTGGGACAGAGAGAGAGAGATTTTGTGGGACAGAGAGAGAGAGATTGTGGGATAGAGAGAGAGAGAGAGTGTGGGACAGAGAGAGAGAGAGAGTGTGGGACAGAGAGAGAGAGTGTGGGACAGAGAGAGAGATTGTGGGACAGAGAGTGAGAGAGAGAGAGTGTGGGACAGAGAGAGAGAGAGAGAGTGTGGGAGAGAGAGAGAGAGAGTGGGACAGAGAGAGAGAGAGTGTGGGACAGAGAGAGAGAGAGCTTGGGACAGAGAGAGAGAGTGTGGGACAGAGAGAGAGAGAGAGTGTGGGACAGAGAGAGAGAGTGTGGGACAGAGAGAGAGAGAGATAGTGTGGGACAGAGAGAGAGAGAGAGTGTGGGACAGAGAGAGAGAGAGAGAGAGTGTGGTACAGAGAGAGAGAGAGTGTGGGACAGAGAGAGAGAGAGTGTGGGACAGAGAGAGAGAGAGAGAGAGAGAGAGTTGGACAGAGAGAGAGAGTGTGTGGGACAGAGAGAGAGAAAGTGTGGGACAGAGAGAGAGAGTGTGGGACAGAGAGAGAGAGTGTGTGTGGGACAGAGAGAGAGTGTGGGACAGAGAGAGAGATTGTGGGACAGGGAGTGAGAGTGTGGGACAGAGAATGAGAGAGAGAGAGTGTGGGACAGAGAGAGAGAGAGTGTGGGAGAGAGAGAGAGAGAGTGTGGGACAGAGAGAGAGAGAGTGTGGGACAGAGAGAGAGAGAGTTTGGGACAGAGAGAGAGAGTGTGGGACAGAGAGAGAGAGAGAGTGTGGGACAGAGAGAGAGAGAGTGTGGGACAGAGAGAGAGAGTGTGGGTCAGAGAGAGAGAGAGTGTGGGACAGAGAAAGAGAATGTGTGGAACAAAGAGAGAGAGAGAGAGAGAGAGAGAAAGTGTGGAACAGAGAGAGAGAGAGAGAGTGTGTGGGATAGAGAGAGAGAGTGTGTGGGACAGAGTGAGAGAGAGAGTGGGACAGAGAGAGAGAGAGAGTGTGTGGGACAGAGAGAGAGAGAGTGTGGGACAGAGAGAGAGAGAGTGTGGGACAGAGAGAGAGGTTGTGGGACAGAGAGAGAGAGAGTGTGGGACAGAGAGAGAGAGTGTGAGACAGAGAGAGAGTGAGTGTGGGACAGAGAGAGAGATAGTGTGGGACAGAGAGAGAGAGAGAGTGTGGGACAGAGAGAGAGAGAGAGTGTGGGACAGAGAGAGAGAGTGTGTGGGACAGAGAGAGATTGTGGGACAGAGAGGGAGAGAGTGTGGGACAGAGAGAGAGAGAGTGTGGGACAGAGAGAGAGAGAGTGTGGGACAGAGAGAGAGAGAGTGTGGGACAGAGAGAGAGAGAGTGTGGGACAGAGAGAGAGAGAGTGTGGGACAGAGAGAGAGAGAGAGTGTGGGACAGAGAGAGAGAGAGTGTGGGACAGAGAGAGAGAGAGTGTGGGACAGAGAGAGAGAGAGAGTGTGGGACAGAGAGAGAGAGAGAGTGTGGGACAGAGAGAGAGAGAGTGTGGGACAGAGAGAGAGAGAGTGTGGGACAGAGAGAGAGAGAGTGTGGGACAGTGAGAGAGAGTGTGGGACAGAGAGAGAGAGAGTGTGGGACAGAGAGAGAGAGAGAGAGTGTGGGACAGAGAGAGAGAGAGTGTGGGACAGAGAGAGAGAGAGTGTGGGACAGAGAGAGAGAGTGAGACAGAGAGAGAGAGAGTGTGGGACAGAGAGAGAGAGAGTGTGGGACAGAGAGAGAGAGATTGTGGGATAGAGAGAGAGAGAGAGTGTGGGACAGAGAGAGAGAGAGAGTGTGGGACAGAGAGAGAGAGAGAGTGTGGGACAGAGAGAGAGAGAGAGTGTGGGACAGAGAGAGAGAGAGTGTGGGACAGAGAGAGAGATTGTGGGACAGAGAGAGAGAGTGTGGGACAGAGAGAGAGAGAGAGTGTGGGAGAGAGAGAGAGAGAGTGGGACAGAGAGAGAGAGAGTGTGGGACAGAGAGAGAGAAAGTGTGGGACAGAGAGAGAGAGTGTGGGACAGAGAGAGAGAGAGAGAGTGGGACAGAGAGAGAGAGAGTGTGGGACAGAGAGAGAGAGTGTGGGACAGAGAGAGAGAGAGTGTGGGACTGAGAGAGAGAGTGTGGGACAGAGAGAGAGAGAGTGTGGGACAAGAGAGAGAGTGTGAGTGGGACAGAGAGAGAGAGTGTTTGGGACAGAGAGAGAGAGAGAGTGTGTGGGACAGAGAGAGAGAGAGTGTGGGACAGAGAGAGAGAGAGTGTGGGACAGAGAGAGAGAGAGTGTGGGACAGAGAGAGAGAGAGAGTGTGGGACAGAGAGAGAGAGAGTGTGGGACAGAGAGAGAGAGAGTGTGGGACAGAGAGAGAGAGTGTGGGACAGAGAGAGAGAGAGTGTGGGACAGAGAGAGAGAGAGAGTGTGGGACAGAGAGAGAGAGAGAGTGTGGGACAGAGAGAGAGAGAGTGTGTGGGACAGAGAGAGAGAGAGTGTGGGACAGAGAGAGAGAGAGTGTGGGACAGAGAGAGAGAGAGTGTGGGACAGAGAGAGAGAGAGTGTGTGGGACAGAGAGAGAGAGAGTGTGGGACAGAGAGAGAGTGTGGGACAGAGAGAGAGAGAGTGTGGGACAGAGAGAGAGAGAGTGTGGGACAGAGAGAGAGAGAGAGTGTGGGACAGAGAGAGAGAGAGTGTGGGACAGAGAGAGAGAGAGTGTGGGACAGAGAGAGAGAGAGAGTGTGGGACAGAGAGAGAGAGAGTGTGGGACAGAGAGAGAGAGAGTGTGGGACAGAGAGAGAGAGAGAGTGTGGGACAGAGAGAGAGAGAGTGTGGGACAGAGAGAGAGAGAGTGTGGGACAGAGAGAGAGAGAGAGTGTGGGACAGAGAGAGAGAGAGAGTGTGGGACAGAGAGAGAGAGAGTGTGGGACAGAGAGAGAGAGAGTGTGGGACAGAGAGAGAGAGAGTGTGGGACAGAGAGAGAGAGAGTGTGGGACAGAGAGAGAGAGTGTGGGACAGAGAGAGAGAGAGAGTGTGGGACAGAGAGAGAGAGAGAGAGTGTGGGACAGAGAGAGAGAGAGTGTGGGACAGAGAGAGAGAGAGTGTGGGACAGAGAGAGGGAGAGAGTGTGGGACAGAGAGAGGGAGAGAGTGTGGGACAGAGAGAGAGAGTGTGGGACAGAGAGAGAGAGAGTGTGGTACAGAGAGAGAGAGAGTGTGGGACAGAGAGAGAGAGAGAGTGTGGGACAGAGAGAGAGAGAGAGAGAGAGTGGGACAGAGAGAGAGAGAGTGTGGGACAGAGAGAGAGAGAGTGTGGGACAGAGAGAGAGAGAGAGTGTGGGACAGAGAGAGAGAGAGTGTGGGACAGAGAGAGAGAGAGTGTGGGACAGAGAGAGAGAGAGTGTGGGACAGAGAGAGAGAGAGTGTGGACAGAGAGAGAGAGAGTGTGGGACAGAGAGAGAGAGAGTGTGGGACAGAGAGAGAGAGTGTGTGGGACAGAGAGAGAGAGAGTGTGGGACAGAGAGAGAGAGAGAGTGGGACAGAGAGAGAGAGAGTGTGTGGGACAGAGAGAGAGAGAGTGTGGGAGAGAGAGAGAGTGTGTGGGACAGAGAGAGAGTGAGTGTGGGACAGAGAGAGAGAGTGTGAGACAGAGAGAGAGTGAGTGTGGGACAGAGAGAGAGATAGTGTGGGACAGAGAGAGAGAGAGTGTGGGACAGAGAGACAGAGAGTGTGGAACAGAGAGAGAGAGAGTGTGGGACAGAGAGAGAGAGAGTGTGGGACAGAGAGAGAGAGAGAGAGAGTGTGGGACAGAGAGAGAGAGAGTGGGACAGAGAGAGAGAGTGTGGGACAGAGAGAGAGAGAGTGGGACAGAGAGAGAGAGAGAGAGAGAGTGTGGGACAGAGAGAGAGAGAGTGGGACAGAGAGAGAGAGTGTGGGACAGAGAGAGAGAGTGTGGGACAGAGAGAGAGAGAGTGTGGGACAGAGAGAGAGAGAGTGGGACAGAGAGAGAGAGTGTGGGACAGAGAGAGAGAGAGTGTGGGACAGAGAGAGAGAGAGTGTGGGACAGAGAGAGAGAGAGTGTGGGACAGAGAGAGAGAGAGAGTGTGGGACAGAGAGAGAGAGAGTGTGGGACAGAGAGAGAGAGAGTGTGGGACAGAGAGAGAGAGAGTGTGGGACAGAGAGAGAGTGTGGGACAGAGAGAGAGAGAGAGAGAGTGTGGGACAGAGAGAGAGAGTGTGGGACAGAGAGAGAGAGAGAGAGAGAGAGTGTGGGACAGAGAGAGAGAGAGTGTGGGACAGAGAGAGAGAGAGTGTGGGACAGAGAGAGAGAGAGAGAGAGAGAGTGTGGGACAGAGAGAGAGAGAGTGTGGGACAGAGAGAGAGAGTGTGGGACAGAGAGAGAGAGAGTGTGGGACAGAGAGAGAGAGAGTGTGGGACAGAGAGAGAGAGAGTGTGGGACAGAGAGAGAGAGAGAGTGTGGGACAGAGAGAGAGAGAGTGTGGGACAGAGAGAGAGAGAGTGTGGGACAGAGAGAGAGAGAGAGTGTGGGACAGAGAGAGAGAGAGTGTGGAACAGAGAGAGAGAGAGTGTGGGACAGAGAGAGAGAGAGTGTGGGACAGAGAGAGAGAGAGTGTGGACAGAGAGAGAGAGTGTGGGACAGAGAGAGAGAGAGTGTGGGACAGAGAGAGAGAGAGTGTGGGACAGAGAGAGAGAGAGTGTGGGACAGAGAGAGAGAGAGTGTGGGACAGAGAGAGAGAGTGTGGGACAGAGAGAGAGAGAGTGTGGGACAGAGAGAGAGAGAGTGTGGGACAGAGAGAGAGAGAGTGTGGGACAGAGAGAGAGAGAGAGTGTGGGACAGAGAGAGAGAGTGTGGGACAGAGAGAGAGAGTGTGGGACAGAGAGAGAGAGAGAGAGAGTGTGGGACAGAGAGAGAGAGAGAGAGTGTGGGACAGAGAGAGAGAGAGTGGGACAGAGAGAGAGAGAGTGTGGGACAGAGAGAGAGAGAGTGTGGGACAGAGAGAGAGAGAGTGTGGGACAGAGAGAGAGAGAGTGTGGGACAGAGAGAGAGAGTGTGGGACAGAGAGAGAGAGAGAGTGTGGGACAGAGAGAGAGAGAGTGTGGGACAGAGAGAGAGAGAGAGAGAGTGTGGGACAGAGAGAGAGAGAGTGTGGGACAGAGAGAGAGAGAGTGTGGGACAGAGAGAGAGAGAGTGTGGGACAGAGAGAGAGAGAGAGTGGGACAGAGAGAGAGAGAGTGTGGGACAGAGAGAGAGAGAGTGTGGGACAGAGAGAGAGAGAGTGTGGGACAGAGAGAGAGAGAGTGTGGGACAGAGAGAGAGAGTGTGGGACAGAGAGAGAGAGAGTGTGGGACAGAGAGAGAGAGAGTGTGGGACAGAGAGAGAGAGAGTGTGGGACAGAGAGAGAGAGAGTGTGGGACAGAGAGAGAGAGAGAGTGTGGGACAGAGAGAGAGAGTGTGGGACAGAGAGAGAGAGAGAGTGTGGGACAGAGAGAGAGAGAGTGTGGGACAGAGAGAGAGAGAGAGAGAGTGTGGACAGAGAGAGAGAGAGTGTGGGACAGAGAGAGAGAGAGTGTGGGACAGAGAGAGAGAGAGAGTGTGGGACAGAGAGAGAGAGAGAGAGAGTGTGGGACAGAGAGAGAGAGTGTGGGACAGAGAGAGAGAGAGTGTGGGACAGAGAGAGAGAGAGAGTGTGGGACAGAGAGAGAGAGTGTGGGACAGAGAGAGAGAGAGTGTGGGACAGAGAGAGAGAGAGTGTGGGACAGAGAGAGAGAGAGTGTGGGACAGAGAGAGAGAGAGTGTGGGACAGAGAGAGAGAGAGTGTGGGACAGAGAGAGAGAGAGAGTGGGACAGAGAGAGAGAGAGAGAGAGAGAGAGAGAGAGAGAGAGAGTGTGGGACAGAGAGAGAGAGAGTGTGGGACAGAGAGAGAGAGAGAGTGTGGGACAGAGAGAGAGAGTGTGTGGGACAGACAGAGAGAGAGAGTGTGGGACAGAGAGAGAGAGAGAGAGAGTGTGGGACAGAGAGAGAGAGAGAGTGGGACAGAGAGAGAGAGAGTGTGGGACAGAGAGAGAGAGAGTGTGGGACAGAGAGAGAGAGAGTGTGGGACAGAGAGAGAGAGAGTGTGGGACAGAGAGAGAGAGAGTGTGGGACAGAGAGAGAGAGAGTGTGGGACAGAGAGAGAGAGAGAGTGTGGGACAGAGAGAGAGAGTGTGGGACAGAGAGAGAGAGAGTGTGGGACAGAGAGAGAGAGAGTGTGGGAGAGAGAGAGAGAGTGTGGGACAGAGAGAGAGAGAGAGTGTGGGACAGAGAGAGAGAGAGTGTGGGACAGAGAGAGAGAGAGTGTGGGACAGAGAGAGAGAGAGTGTGGGACAGAGAGAGAGAGAGAGTGTGTGGGACAGAGAGAGAGAGAGTGTGTGGAACAGCGAGAGATTGTGGGACAGAGAGAGAGAGAGTGTGGGACAGAGAGAGAGAGTGTGGGACAGAGAGAGAGAGAGTGTGGGACAGAGAGAGAGAGAGAGTGTGGGACAGAGAGAGAGAGAGTGTGGGACAGAGAGAGAGAGAGTGTGGGACAGAGAGAGAGAGAGTGTGGGACAGAGAGAGAGAGAGAGTGTGGGACAGAGAGAGAGAGAGAGTGTGGGACAGAGAGAGAGAGAGTGTGGGACAGAGAGAGAGAGAGTGTGGGACAGAGAGAGAGAGAGAGTGTGGGACAGAGAGAGAGAGAGTGTGGGACAGAGAGAGAGTGTGGGACAGAGAGAGAGAGAGTGTGGGACAGAGAGAGAGAGAGTGTGGGACAGAGAGAGAGAGAGTGGGACAGAGAGAGAGAGTGTGGGAAAGAGAGAGAGAGAGAGAGAGTGTTGGACAGAGAGAGAGAGAGAGTGTGGGACAGAGAGAGAGAGTGTGGGACAGAGAGAGAGAGAGTGTGGGACAGAGAGAGAGAGAGTGTGGGACAGAGAGAGAGAGAGTGTGGGACAGAGAGAGAGAGAGAGTGTGGGACAGAGAGAGAGAGAGTGTGGGACAGAGAGAGAGAGAGTGTGGGACAGAGAGAGAGAGAGAGTGGGACAGAGAGAGAGAGTGTGGGACAGAGAGAGAGAGAGTGTGGGACAGAGAGAGAGAGAGTGTGGGACAGAGAGAGAGAGTGTGGGACAGAGAGAGAGAGAGAGTGTGGGACAGAGAGAGAGAGAGTGTGACAGAGAGAGAGAGAGTGAGAGAGAGAGAGAGAGTGTGGGACAGAGAGAGAGAGAGTGTGGGACAGAGAGAGAGAGAGTGTGGGACAGAGAGAGAGAGAGTGTGGGACAGAGAGAGAGAGAGTGGGACAGAGAGAGAGAGAGTGTGTGGGACAGAGAGAGAGAGAGTGTGGGACAGAGAGAGAGAGAGTGTGGGACAGAGAGAGAGAGAGTGTGGGACAGAGAGAGAGAGAGTGTGGGACAGAGAGAGAGAGAGTGTGGGACAGAGAGAGAGAGAGTGTGGGACAGAGAGAGAGAGAGTGTGGGACAGAGAGAGAGAGAGTGTGGGACAGAGAGAGAGAGAGTGTGGGACAGAGAGAGAGAGAGTGTGGGACAGAGAGAGAGAGAGTGTGGGACAGAGAGAGAGAGAGTGTGGACAGAGAGAGAGAGAGTGTGGGACAGAGAGAGAGAGAGTGTGGGACAGAGAGAGAGAGAGAGTGTGGGACAGAGAGAGAGAGAGTGTGGGACAGAGAGAGAGAGAGTGTGGGACAGAGAGAGAGAGAGTGTGTGGGACAGAGAGAGAGTGTGGGACAGAGAGAGAGAGAGTGTGGGACAGAGAGAGAGAGAGAGAGAGAGAGTGTGGGACAGAGAGAGAGAGAGTGTGGGACAGAGAGAGAGAGAGAGAGAGAGAGTGTGGGACAGAGAGAGAGAGAGTGTGGGACAGAGAGAGAGAGAGTGTGGGACAGAGAGAGAGAGAGAGAGAGAGAGTGTGGGACAGAGAGAGAGAGAGTGTGGGACAGAGAGAGAGAGAGTGTGGGACAGAGAGAGAGAGAGTGTGGGACAGAGAGAGAGAGAGTGTGGGACAGAGAGAGAGAGAGTGTGGGACAGAGAGAGAGAGAGAGTGTGGGACAGAGAGAGAGAGAGTGTGGGACAGAGAGAGAGAGAGTGTGGGACAGAGAGAGAGAGAGAGTGTGGGACAGAGAGAGAGAGAGTGTGGGACAGAGAGAGAGAGAGAGAGAGAGAGAGTGTGGGACAGAGAGAGAGAGAGAGTGTGGGACAGAGAGAGAGAGAGTGTGGGACAGAGAGAGAGAGTGTGGGACAGAGAGAGAGAGAGTGTGGGACAGAGAGAGAGAGAGTGTGGGACAGAGAGAGAGAGAGTGTGGGACAGAGAGAGAGAGAGTGTGGGACAGAGAGAGAGAGAGTGTGGGACAGAGAGAGAGAGAGTGTGGGACAGAGAGAGAGAGAGTGTGGGACAGAGAGAGAGAGAGTGTGGGACAGAGAGAGAGAGAGTGTGGGACAGAGAGAGAGAGTGTGGGACAGAGAGAGAGAGAGTGTGGGACAGAGAGAGAGAGAGTGTGGGACAGAGAGAGAGAGAGTGTGGGACAGAGAGAGAGAGAGAGTGTGGGACAGAGAGAGAGAGAGAGTGTGGGACAGAGAGAGAGAGTGTGGGACAGAGAGAGAGAGTGTGGGACAGAGAGAGAGAGAGTGTGGGACAGAGAGAGAGAGAGAGAGTGTGGACAGAGAGAGAGAGAGAGAGTGTGGGAGAGAGAGAGAGAGTGGGACAGAGAGAGAGAGAGTGTGGGACAGAGAGAGAGAGAGTGTGGGACAGAGAGAGAGAGTGTGGGACAGAGAGAGAGAGAGTGTGGGACAGAGAGAGAGAGAGAGTGTGGGACAGAGAGAGAGAGAGTGTGGGACAGAGAGAGAGAGAGAGAGTGGGACAGAGAGAGAGAGAGTGTGGGACAGAGAGAGAGAGAGTGTGGGACAGAGAGAGAGAGAGTGTGGGACAGAGAGAGAGAGAGTGTGAGAGAGAGAGAGAGAGAGTGTGGGACAGAGAGAGAGAGAGAGAGTGTGGGACAGAGAGAGAGAGAGTGTGGGACAGAGAGAGAGAGAGTGTGGGACAGAGAGAGAGAGAGAGTGTGGGACAGAGAGAGAGAGAGTGTGGGACAGAGAGAGAGAGAGTGTGGGACAGAGAGAGAGAGAGTGTGGGACAGAGAGAGAGAGTGTGGGACAGAGAGAGAGAGAGTGTGGGACAGAGAGAGAGAGAGAGTGTGGGACAGAGAGAGAGAGAGTGTGGGACAGAGAGAGAGAGAGTGTGGGACAGAGAGAGAGAGTGTGGGACAGAGAGAGAGAGAGTGTGGGACAGAGAGAGAGAGAGTGTGGGACAGAGAGAGAGAGTGTGGGACAGAGAGAGAGAGAGTGGGACAGAGAGAGAGAGAGTGTGGGACAGAGAGAGAGAGAGTGTGGGACAGAGAGAGAGAGTGTGGGACAGAGAGAGAGAGAGAGTGTGGGACAGAGAGAGAGAGAGTGTGGGACAGAGAGAGAGAGAGTGTGGGACAGAGAGAGAGAGAGAGAGAGAGAGTGTGGGACAGAGAGAGAGAGAGTGTGGGACAGAGAGAGAGAGAGTGTGGGACAGAGAGAGAGAGAGAGAGAGTGTGGACAGAGAGAGAGAGAGTGTGGGACAGAGAGAGAGAGAGAGTGTGGGACAGAGAGAGAGAGAGTGTGGGACAGAGAGAGAGAGAGTGTCGGACAGAGAGAGAGAGAGTGTGGGACCGAGAGAGAGAGAGAGTGGGACAGAGAGAGAGAGAGAGAGTGTGGGACAGAGAGAGAGAGTGTGTGGGACAGAGAGAGAGAGAGTGTGGGACTGAGAGAGAGAGTGTGGGACAGAGAGAGAGAGAGTGTGGGACAGAGAGAGAGAGAGTGTGGGACAGAGAGAGAGAGAGTGTGGGACAGAGAGAGAGAGAGTGTGGGACAGAGAGAGAGAGAGTGTGGGACAGAGAGAGAGAGAGTGTGGGACAGAGAGAGAGAGAGTGTGGACAGAGAGAGAGAGAGAGTGTGGGACAGAGAGAGAGAGTGTGGGGACAGAGAGAGAGAGTGTGTGGGACAGAGAGAGAGAGAGTGTGGGACAGAGAGAGAGAGAGTGTGGGACAGAGAGAGAGAGAGTGTGGGACAGAGAGAGAGAGAGTGTGGGACAGAGAGAGAGAGAGTGTGGGACAGAGAGAGAGAGAGTGTGGGACAGAGAGAGAGAGAGTGTGGGACAGAGAGAGAGAGTGTGGGACAGAGAGAGAGAGAGTGTGGGACAGAGAGAGAGAGAGTGTGGGGCAGAGAGAGAGAGAGTGGGACAGAGAGAGAGAGAGTGTGGGACAGAGAGAGAGAGAGTGGGACAGAGAGAGAGAGAGAGTGTGGGACAGAGAGAGAGAGAGTGTGGGACAGAGAGAGAGAGAGTGTGGGACAGAGAGAGAGAGAGAGTGTGGGACAGAGAGAGAGAGAGAGTGGGACAGAGAGAGAGAGAGTGTGGGACAGAGAGAGAGTGTGGGACAGAGAGAGAGAGAGTGTGGGACAGAGAGAGAGAGAGTGTGGGACAGAGAGAGAGAGAGTGTGGGACAGAGAGAGAGAGAGAGTGTGGGACAGAGAGAGAGAGTGTGGGACAGAGAGAGAGAGAGTGTGGGACAGAGAGAGAGAGAGTGTGGGACAGAGAGAGAGAGAGTGTGGGACAGAGAGAGAGAGAGTGTGGGACAGAGAGAGAGAGAGTGTGGGACAGAGAGAGAGAGAGTGTGGGACAGAGAGAGAGAGAGAGTGTGGGACAGAGAGAGAGAGAGTGTGGGACAGAGAGAGAGAGAGTGTGGGACAGAGAGAGAGAGAGTGTGGGACAGAGAGAGAGAGAGTGTGGGACAGAGAGAGAGAGAGTGTGGGACAGAGAGAGAGAGAGTGTGGGACAGAGAGAGAGAGAGTGTGGGACAGAGAGAGAGAGTGTGGGAGAGAGAGAGAGAGTGTGGGACAGAGAGAGAGAGAGTGTGGGACAGAGAGAGAGAGAGTGTGGGACAGAGAGAGAGAGAGTGTGGGACAGAGAGAGAGAGAGTGTGGGACAGAGAGAGAGAGAGTGTGGGACAGAGAGAGAGAGTGTGGGACAGAGAGAGAGAGAGAGTGTGGGACAGAGAGAGAGAGAGTGTGGGACAGAGAGAGAGAGAGTGTGGGACAGAGAGAGAGAGAGTGTGGGACAGAGAGAGAGAGAGAGAGTGTGGGACAGAGAGAGAGAGAGTGTGGGACAGAGAGAGAGAGAGTGTGGGACAGAGAGAGAGAGAGTGTGGGACAGAGAGAGAGAGAGTGTGGGACAGAGAGAGAGAGAGAGTGTGGGACAGAGAGAGAGAGAGTGTGGGACAGAGAGAGAGAGAGTGTGGGACAGAGAGAGAGAGAGTGTGACAGAGAGAGAGAGAGAGTGTGGGACAGAGAGAGAGAGAGTGTGGGACAGAGAGAGAGAGAGTGTGGGACAGAGAGAGAGAGAGTGTGGGACAGAGAGAGAGAGAGTGTGGGACAGAGAGAGAGAGAGTGTGGGACAGAGAGAGAGAGTGTGGGACAGAGAGAGAGAGAGTGTGGGACAGAGAGAGAGAGTGTGGGACAGAGAGAGAGAGTGTGGGACAGAGAGAGAGAGAGAGAGAGTGTGGGACAGAGAGAGAGAGAGAGAGAGTGTGGGACAGAGAGAGAGAGAGTGTGGGACAGAGAGAGAGAGAGTGTGGGACAGAGAGAGAGAGAGTGTGGGACAGAGAGAGAGAGAGTGTGGGACAGAGAGAGAGAGAGTGTGGGACAGAGAGAGAGAGTGTGGGACAGAGAGAGAGAGAGAGAGTGTGGGACAGAGAGAGAGAGAGTGTGGGACAGAGAGAGAGAGAGAGTGGGACAGAGAGAGAGAGAGTGTGGGACAGAGAGAGAGAGTGTGGGACAGAGAGAGAGAGAGAGAGTGGGACAGAGAGAGAGAGAGTGTGGGACAGAGAGAGAGAGAGTGTGGGACAGAGAGAGAGAGAGTGTGGGACAGAGAGAGAGAGAGTGTGGGACAGAGAGAGAGAGAGTGTGGGAGAGAGAGAGAGTGTGGGAGAGCGAGAGAGAGAGAGTGTGGGAGAGAGAGAGAGAGTGTGGGACAGAGAGAGAGAGAGTGTGGGAGAGATAGAGAGTGTGTCTGGGACAGAGAGAGAGAGAGTGTGGGACAGAGAGAGAGAGAGTGTGGGACAGAGAGAGAGAGAGTGTGGGACAGAGAGAGAGAGAGTGTGGGACAGAGAGAGAGAGAGTGTGGGACAGAGAGAGAGAGAGTGTGGGACAGAGAGAGAGAGAGTGTGGGACAGAGAGAGAGAGAGTGTGGGACAGAGAGAGAGAGAGTGGGGGACAGAGAGAGAGAGAGTGTGGGACAGAGAGAGAGAGAGTGTGGGACAGAGAGAGAGAGAGTGTGGGACAGAGAGAGAGAGAGTGTGGGACAGAGAGAGAGAGTGTGGGACAGAGAGAGAGAGAGTGTGGGACAGAGAGAGAGAGAGTGTGGGACAGAGAGAGAGAGAGTGTGGGACAGAGAGAGAGAGAGTGTGGGACAGAGAGAGAGAGAGTGGGACAGAGAGAGAGAGAGAGTGTGGGACAGAGAGAGAGAGAGTGTGGGACAGAGAGAGAGAGAGTGTGGGACAGAGAGAGAGAGTGTGGGACAGAGAGAGAGAGAGTGTGGGAGAGCGAGAGAGAGAGTGTGGGAGAGCAAGAGAGAGAGAGTGTGGGAGAGCGAGAGAGAGAGAGTGTGGGACAGAGAGAGAGAGAGTGTGGGAGAGAGAGAGAGTGTGGGACAGAGAGAGAGAGAGTGTGGGACAGAGAGAGAGAGAGTGTGGGACAGAGAGAGAGAGAGTGTGGGAGAGAGAGAGAGAGTGTGGGACAGAGAGAGAGAGAGTGTGGGACAGAGAGAGAGAGAGTGTGGGACAGAGAGAGAGAGAGTGTGTGGGACAGAGAGAGAGAGAGTGTGGGACAGAGAGAGAGAGAGTGTGTGGGAGAGAGAGAGAGTGTGGGACAGAGAGAGAGAGAGTGTGGGACAGAGAGAGAGAGAGTGTGGGACAGAGAGAGAGAGAGTGTGGGACAGAGAGAGAGAGTGTGGGACAGAGAGAGAGAGAGAGTGTGGGACAGAGAGAGAGAGAGTGTGGGACAGAGAGAGAGAGAGTGTGGGACAGAGAGAGAGAGAGTGTGTGGGACAGAGAGAGAGAGAGTGTGGGACAGAGAGAGAGAGAGTGTGGGACAGAGAGAGAGAGAGTGTGGGACAGAGAGAGAGAGAGTGTGGGACAGAGACAGAGAGAGAGTGTGGGACAGAGAGAGAGAGAGTGTGGGACAGAGAGAGAGAGAGTGTGGGACAGAGAGAGAGAGAGTGTGGGACAGAGAGAGAGAGAGTGTGGGACAGAGAGAGAGAGAGAGTGTGGGACAGAGAGAGAGAGAGTGTGGGACAGAGAGAGAGAGAGTGTGGGACAGAGAGAGAGAGAGTGTGGGACAGAGAGAGAGAGAGAGTGTGGGACAGAGAGAGAGAGAGTGTGGGACAGAGAGAGAGAGAGAGTGTGGGACAGAGAGAGAGAGAGTGTGGGACAGAGAGAGAGAGAGTGTGGGACAGAGAGAGAGAGAGTGTGGGACAGAGAGAGAGAGAGTGTGGGACAGAGAGAGAGAGTGTGGGACAGAGAGAGAGAGAGTGTGGGACAGAGAGAGAGAGAGTGTGGGACAGAGAGAGAGAGAGTGTGGGACAGAGAGAGAGAGAGAGTGTGGGACAGAGAGAGAGAGTGTGGGACAGAGAGAGAGAGTGTGGGACAGAGAGAGAGAGTGTGGGACAGAGAGAGAGAGAGAGAGAGAGAGTGGGACAGAGAGAGAGAGAGTGTGGGACAGAGAGAGAGAGAGTGTGGGACAGAGAGAGAGAGAGTGTGGGACAGAGAGAGAGAGAGTGTGGGACAGAGAGAGAGAGTGTGGGACAGAGAGAGAGAGAGTGTGGGACAGAGAGAGAGAGAGTGTGGGACAGAGAGAGAGAGAGAGTGTGGGACAGAGAGAGAGAGAGTGTGGGACAGAGAGAGAGAGTGTGGGACAGAGAGAGAGAGTGTGGGACAGAGAGAGAGAGAGTGTGGGACAGAGAGAGAGAGAGTGTGGGACAGAGAGAGAGAGAGTGTGGGACAGAGAGAGAGAGAGTGTGGGACAGAGAGAGAGAGAGTGTGGGACAGAGAGAGAGAGAGTGTGGGACAGAGAGAGAGAGAGTGTGGGACAGAGAGAGAGAGAGAGTGTGGGACAGAGAGAGAGAGAGTGTGGGACAGAGAGAGAGAGAGTGTGGGACAGAGAGAGAGAGAGTGTGGGACAGAGAGAGAGACAGTGTGGGACAGAGAGAGAGAGATAGAGTGTGGGACAGAGAGAGAGAGAGTGTGGGACAGAGAGAGAGAGAGTGTGGGACAGAGAGAGAGAGAGTGTGGGACAGAGAGAGAGAGAGTGTGGGACAGAGAGAGAGAGAGTGTGGGACAGAGAGAGAGAGAGTGTGGGACAGAGAGAGAGAGAGTGTGGGACAGAGAGAGAGAGAGAGAGAGAGAGAGAGTGTGGGACAGAGAGAGAGAGAGTGTGGGACAGAGAGAGAGAGAGTGTGGGACAGAGAGAGAGAGAGTGTGGGACAGAGAGAGAGTGTGGGACAGAGAGAGAGAGAGTGTGGGACAGAGAGAGAGAGAGTGTGGGACAGAGAGAGAGAGAGTGTGGGACAGAGAGAGAGAGAGTGTGGGACAGAGAGAGAGAGAGTGTGGGACAGAGAGAGAGAGAGTGTGGGACAGAGAGAGAGAGAGTGTGGGACAGAGAGAGAGAGAGTGTGGGACAGAGAGAGAGAGAGTGTGGGACAGAGAGAGAGAGAGTGTGGGACAGAGAGAGAGAGAGTGTGGGACAGAGAGAGAGAGAGTGTGGGACAGAGAGAGAGAGAGTGTGGGACAGAGAGAGAGAGAGTGTGGGACAGAGAGAGAGAGTGTGGGACAGAGAGAGAGAGAGAGAGAGAGAGAGAGAGAGAGAGAGACAGAGAGAGAGAGAGTGTGGGACAGAGAGAGAGAGAGAGTGTGGGACAGAGAGAGAGAGTGTGGGACAGAGAGAGAGAGAGTGTGGGACAGAGAGAGAGAGAGTGTGGGACAGAGAGAGAGAGAGTGTGGGACAGAGAGAGAGAGAGAGTGTGGGACAGAGAGAGAGAGAGTGTGGGACAGAGAGAGAGAGAGTGTGGGACAGAGAGAGAGAGAGTGTGGGACAGAGAGAGAGAGAGTGTGGGACAGAGAGAGAGAGAGAGTGTGGGACAGAGAGAGAGAGAGTGTGGGACAGAGAGAGAGAGAGTGTGGGACAGAGAGAGAGAGAGTGTGGGACAGAGAGAGAGAGTGTGGGACAGAGAGAGAGAGAGTGTGGGACAGAGAGAGAGAGAGTGTGGGACAGAGAGAGAGAGAGAGTGTGGGACAGAGAGAGAGAGAGTGTGGG
Organism: Carcharodon carcharias; assembly: GCF_017639515.1. Lineage (NCBI taxonomy): Eukaryota > Metazoa > Chordata > Chondrichthyes > Lamniformes > Lamnidae > Carcharodon > Carcharodon carcharias. The sequence goes on along the minus strand of NC_054467.1, from coordinate 2,936,618 downwards.
ACAGAGAGAGAGAGAGTGTGGGACAGAGAGAGAGAGAGTGTGGGACAGAGAGAGAGAGAGTGTGGGACAGAGAGAGAGAGAGTGTGGGACAGAGAGAGAGAGAGTGTGGGACAGAGAGAGAGAGAGTGTGGGACAGAGAGAGAGAGAGAGTGTGGGACAGAGAGAGAGAGAGTGTGGGACAGAGAGAGAGAGAGTGTGGGACAGAGAGAGAGAGTGTGGGACAGAGAGAGAGAGAGTGTGGGACAGAGAGAGAGAGAGAGAGAGAGGGACAGAGAGAGAGAGTGTGGGACAGAGAGAGAGAGTGTGGGACAGAGAGAGAGAGAGTGTGGGAGAGAGAGAGAGAGAGTGTGTGGGAGAGAGAGAGAGAGTGTGACAGAGAGAGAGAGAGTGTGGGACAGAGAGAGAGAGTGTGGGACAGAGAGAGAGAGTGTGGGACAGAGAGAGAGAGAGTGTGGGACAGAGAGAGAGAGAGTGTGGGACAGAGAGAGAGAGAGTGTGGGACAGAGAGAGAGAGAGTGTGGGACAGAGAGAGAGAGAGTGTGGGACAGAGAGAGAGAGAGTGTGGGACAGAGAGAGAGAGAGTGTGGGACAGAGAGAGAGAGAGTGTGGGACAGAGAGAGAGAGAGTGTGGGACATAGAGAGAGAGAGAGTGTGGGACAGAGAGAGAGAGAGTGTGGGACAGAGAGAGAGAGAGTGTGGGACAGAGAGAGAGAGTGTGTGTGGGACAGAGAGAGAGAGAGTGTGGGACAGAGAGAGAGAGAGTGTGGGAGAGAGAGAGAGAGAGTGTGGGACAGAGAGAGAGAGAGTGTGGGACAGAGAGAGAGAGAGTGTGGGAGAGAGAGAGAGAGAGTGTGGGACAGAGAGAGAGAGAGAGTGTGGGACAGAGAGAGAGAGTGTGGGACAGAGAGAGAGAGAGTGTGGGACAGAGAGAGAGAGAGTGTGGGACAGAGAGAGAGAGAGTGTGGGACAGAGAGAGAGAGAGTGTGGGACAGAGAGAGAGAGAGTGTGGGACAGAGAGAGAGAGAGAGTGTGGGACAGAGAGAGAGAGAGTGTGGGACAGAGAGAGAGAGTGTGAGTGGGACAGAGAGAGAGAGAGTGTGGGACAGAGAGAGAGAGAGTGTGGGACAGAGAGAGAGAGTGTGTGGGACAGAGAGAGAGAGTGTGGGACAGAGAGAGAGAGAGTGTGGGACAGAGAGAGAGAGATTGTGGGACAGAGAGAGAGAGAGTGTGTGCGACAGAGAGAGAGAGAGTGTGGGACAGAGAGAGAGAGAGTGTGGGACAGAGAGAGAGAGTGTGGGACAGAGAGAGAGAGAGTGTGGGACAGAGAGAGAGAGAGTGTGGGACAGAGAGAGAGAGAGAGTGTGGGACAGAGAGAGAGAGAGTGTGGGACAGAGAGAGAGAGAGTGTGGGACAGAGAGAGAGAGAGTGTGGGACAGAGAGAGAGAGAGTGTGGGACAGAGAGAGAGAGAGTGTGGGACAGAGAGAGAGTGTGGGACAGAGAGAGAGAGAGTGTGGGACAGAGAGAGAGAGAGTGTGGGACAGAGAGAGAGAGAGAGTGTGGGACAGAGAGAGAGAGAGTGTGGGACAGAGAGAGAGAGAGTGTGGGACAGAGAGAGAGAGAGTGTGGGACAGAGAGAGAGAGAGAGAGAGAGAGTGGGACAGAGAGAGAGAGAGTGTGGGACAGAGAGAGAGAGAGTGTGGGACAGAGAGAGAGAGAGTGTGGGACAGAGAGAGAGAGAGAGTGTGGGACAGAGAGAGAGAGAGTGTGGGACAGAGAGAGAGAGAGTGGGACAGAGAGAGAGAGAGTGTGGGACAGAGAGAGAGAGTGTGGGACAGAGAGAGAGAGTGTGGGACAGAGAGAGAGAGAGTGTGGGACAGAGAGAGAGAGAGTGTGGGACAGAGAGAGAGAGAGTGTGGGACAGAGAGAGAGAGAGTGTGGGACAGAGAGAGAGAGAGTGTGGGACAGAGAGAGAGAGTGTGGGACAGAGAGAGAGAGAGTGTGGGACAGAGAGAGAGAGAGTGTGGGACAGAGAGAGAGAGAGTGTGGGACAGAGAGAGAGAGAGTGTGTGGGACAGAGAGAGAGAGAGTGTGGGACAGAGAGAGAGAGAGTGTGGGACAGAGAGAGAGAGAGTGTGGGACAGAGAGAGAGAGAGTGTGGGACAGAGAGAGAGAGAGTGTGGGACAGAGAGAGAGAGAGTGTGGGACAGAGAGAGAGAGAGTGTGGGACAGAGAGAGAGAGTGTGGGACAGAGAGAGAGAGAGTGTGGGACAGAGAGAGAGAGAGTGTGGGACAGAGAGAGAGAGAGAGTGTGGGACAGAGAGAGAGAGAGTGTGGGACAGAGAGAGAGAGTGTGGGACAGAGAGAGAGAGAGTGTGGGACAGAGAGAGAGAGAGTGTGGGACAGAGAGAGAGAGAGTGTGGGACAGAGAGAGAGAGTGTGGGACAGAGAGAGAGAGAGTGTGGGACAGAGAGAGAGAGAGTGTGGGACAGAGAGAGAGAGAGAGTGTGGGACAGAGAGAGAGAGAGTGTGGGACAGAGAGAGAGAGAGTGTGGGACAGAGAGAGAGAGAGTGTGGGACAGAGAGAGAGAGAGTGTGGGACAGAGAGAGAGAGTGTGGGACAGAGAGAGAGTGTGCGTGGGACAGAGAGAGAGAGAGTGTGGGACAGAGAGAGAGAGAGAGTGTGGGACAGAGAGAGAGAGAGTGTGGGACAGAGAGAGAGAGTGTGGGACAGAGAGAGAGAGGGTGTGGGACAGAGAGAGAGGGACAGAGAGAGAGAGTGGGACAGAGAGAGAGTGTGGGACAGAGAGAGAGAGAGTGTGGGACAGAGAGAGAGAGAGTGTGGGACAGAGAGAGAGAGAGTGTGGGACAGAGAGAGAGAGAGTGTGGGACAGAGAGAGAGAGTGTGGGACAGAGAGAGAGAGTGTGTGACAGAGAGAGAGAGTGTGGGACAGAGAGAGAGAGTGTGGGACAGAGAGAGAGAGAGAGTGTGGGACAGAGAGAGAGAGTGTGGGACAGAGAGAGAGAGAGTGTGAGAGAGAGAGAGAGAGAGAGAGAGAGAGAGAGAGAGAGTGTGGGACAGAGAGAGAGAGAGTGTGGGACAGAGAGAGAGAGAGTGTGGGGACAGAGAGAGAGAGAGTGTGGACAGAGAGAGAGAGTGTGGGACAGAGAGAGAGAGTGTGTGGGACAGAGAGAGAGAGAGTGTGGGACAGAGAGAGAGAGAGTGTGGGACAGAGAGAGAGAGTGTGGGACAGAGAGAGAGAGAGTGTGGGACAGAGAGAGAGAGAGTGTGGGACAGAGAGAGAGAGAGTGTGGGACAGAGAGAGAGAGTGTGGGACAGAGAGAGAGAGAGTGTGGGACAGAGAGAGAGAGAGAGTGTGGGACAGAGAGAGAGAGAGTGTGGAACAGAGAGAGAGAGTGTGGGACAGAGAGAGAGAGAGTGTGGGACAGAGAGAGAGAGAGTGTGGGACAGAGAGAGAGAGAGTGTGGGACAGAGAGAGAGAGTGTGGGACAGAGAGAGAGAGAGTGTGGGACAGAGAGAGAGAGAGTGTGGGACAGAGAGAGAGAGTGTGGGACAGAGAGAGAGAGAGTGTGGGACAGAGAGAGAGAGAGTGTGGGACAGAGAGAGAGAGAGTGGGACAGAGAGAGAGAGTGTGGGACAGAGAGAGAGAGAGTGTGGGACAGAGAGAGAGAGAGTGTGGGACAGAGAGAGAGAGAGTGTGGGACAGAGAGAGAGAGAGTGTGGGACAGAGAGAGAGAGAGAGTGTGGTAGAGAGAGAGAGAGTGTGGGACAGAGAGAGAGAGAGTGGGAGAGAGAGAGAGAGAGTGTGGGACAGAGAGAGAGAGTGTGGGACAGAGAGAGAGAGAGTGTGGGACAGAGAGAGAGAGAGTGTGTGGGACAGAGAGAGAGAGTGTGGGACAGAGAGAGAGAGAGTGTGGGACAGAGAGAGAGAGAGAGTGTGGGACAGAGAGAGAGAGAGTGTGGGACAGAGAGAGAGAGAGTGTGGGACAGAGAGAGAGAGTGTGGGACAGAGAGAGAGAGAGTGTGGGACAGAGAGAGAGAGAGTGTGGGACAGAGAGAGAGAGTGTGGGACAGAGAGAGAGAGAGTGTGGGACAGAGAGAGAGAGAGTGTGGGACAGAGAGAGAGAGAGTGTGGGACAGAGAGAGAGAGAGTGTGGGACAGAGAGAGAGAGAGTGTGGGACAGAGAGAGAGAGAGTGTGGGACAGAGAGAGACAAAGTGTGGGACAGAGAGAGAGAGAGTGTGGGACAGAGAGAGAGAGAGTGTGGGACAGAGAGAGAGAGAGTGTGGGACAGAGAGAGAGAGAGTGTGGGACAGAGAGAGAGAGAGTGTGCGACAGAGAGAGAGAGAGTGTGGGACAGAGAGAGAGAGAGTGTGGGACAGAGAGAGAGAGAGTGTGGGACAGAGAGAGAGAGAGTGTGGGACAGAGAGAGAGAGAGTGTGGACAGAGAGAGAGAGAGTGTGGGACAGAGAGAGAGAGTGTGGGACAGAGAGAGAGAGAGTGTGGGACAGAGAGAGAGAGAGTGTGGGACAGAGAGAGAGAGAGTGTGGGACAGAGAGAGAGAGTGTGGGACAGAGAGAGAGAGAGTGTGGGACAGAGAGAGAGAGAGTGTGGGACAGAGAGAGAGAGAGAGAGAGAGAGAGTGGGACAGAGAGAGAGTGTGGGACAGAGAGAGAGAGAGAGTGTGGGACAGAGAGAGAGAGAGTGTGGGACAGAGAGAGAGAGAGTGTGGGACAGAGAGAGAGAGAGTGTGGGACAGAGAGAGAGAGAGTGGGACAGAGAGAGAGAGTGTGGGACAGAGAGAGAGAGTGTGGGACAGAGAGAGAGAGTGTGGGACAGAGAGAGAGAGAGTGTGGGACAGAGAGAGAGAGAGTGTGGGACAGAGAGAGAGAGAGTGTGGGACAGAGAGAGAGAGAGTGTGGGAGAGAGAGAGAGAGAGAGTGGGAGAGAGAGAGAGAGAGTGTGGGACAGAGAGAGAGAGAGTGTGGGACAGAGAGAGAGAGAGTGTGGGACAGAGAGAGAGAGAGTGTGGGACAGAGAGAGAGAGTGTGTGGGACAGAGAGAGAGAGAGTGTAGGACAGAGAGAGAGAGAGAGTGTGGGACAGAGAGAGTGAGGGACAGAGAGAGAGAGTGTGGGACAGAGAGAGAGAGAGTGTGGGACAGAGAGGGTGAGTGTGTGGGACAGAGAGAGAGAGAGAGTGTGGGACAGAGAGAGAGAGTGTGGGACAGAGAGAGAGAGAGTGTGGGACAGAGAGAGAGAGAGTGTGGGACAGAGAGAGAGAGAGTGTGGGACAGAGAGAGAGAGAGTGTGGGACAGAGAGAGAGAGAGTGTGGGACAGAGAGAGAGAGAGTGTGGGACAGAGAGAGAGAGAGAGTGTGGGACAGAGAGAGAGAGTGTGGGACAGAGAGAGAGAGAGTGTGGGACAGAGAGAGAGAGAGTGTGGGACAGAGAGAGAGAGTGTGGGACAGAGAGAGAGAGAGTGTGGGACAGAGAGAGAGAGAGTGTGGGACAGAGAGAGAGAGAGTGTGGGACAGAGAGAGAGAGAGTGTGGGACAGAGAGAGAGAGAGTGTGGGACAGAGAGAGAGAGAGTGTGGGACAGAGAGAGAGAGAGTGTGGGACAGAGAGAGAGAGAGTGTGGGACAGAGAGAGAGAGAGAGTGTGGGACAGAGAGAGAGAGAGTGTGGGACAGAGAGAGAGAGAGTGGGACAGAGAGAGAGAGAGAGTGTGGGACAGAGAGAGAGAGTGTGGGACAGAGATAGAGAGAGAGTGTGGGACAGAGAGAGAGAGAGTGTGGGACAGAGAGAGAGAGTGTGGGACAGAGAGAGAGAGAGTGTGGGACAGAGAGAGAGAGAGTGTGGGACAGAGAGAGAGAGAGTGTGGGACAGAGAGAGAGAGAGTGTGGGACAGAGAGAGAGAGAGTGTGGGACAGAGAGAGAGAGAGTGTGGGACAGAGAGAGAGAGTGTGGGACAGAGAGAGAGAGAGTGTGGGAGAGAGAGAGAGAGAGTGTGGGACAGAGAGAGAGAGAGTGTGGGACAGAGAGAGAGAGAGTGTGGGACAGAGAGAGAGAGTGTTGGAGAGAGAGAGAGAGAGTGTGGGACAGAGAGAGAGAGAGTGTGGGACAGAGAGAGAGAGAGTGTGTGGGACAGAGAGAGAGAGAGTGTGGGACAGAGAGAGAGAGTGTGGGACAGAGAGAGAGAGAGTGTGGGACAGAGAGAGAGAGAGTGTGGGACAGAGAGAGAGAGAGTGTGGGACAGAGAGAGAGAGTGTGGGACAGAGAGAGAGAGAGTGTGGGACAGAGAGAGAGAGAGTGTGGGACAGAGAGAGAGAGTGTGGGACAGAGAGAGAGAGAGTGTGGGACAGAGAGAGAGAGAGTGTGGGACAGAGAGAGAGAGAGTGTGGGACAGAGAGAGAGAGTGTGTGGGACAGAGAGAGAGAGAGTGTGGGACAGAGAGAGAGAGAGTGTGGGACAGAGAGAGAGAGAGACAGAGAGAGAGAGTGTTGGACAGAGAGAGAGAGTGTGGGACAGAGAGAGAGAGAGTGTGGGACAGAGAGAGAGAGAGTGTGGGACAGAGAGAGAGAGAGTGTGGGACAGAGAGAGAGAGAGTGTGGGACAGAGAGAGAGAGAGTGTGGGACAGAGAGAGAGAGTGTGGGACAGAGAGAGAGAGAGTGTGGGACAGAGAGAGAGAGAGTGTGGGAGACCGAGAGAGAGAGTGTGGGACAGAGAGAGAGAGAGTGTGGGACAGAGAGAGAGAGAGTGTGGGAGAGAGAGAGAGTGGGATAGAGAGAGAGAGAGAGAGAGAGTGTGGGACAGAGAGAGAGAGAGTGTGGGACAGAGAGAGAGAGAGTGTGGGACAGAGAGAGAGAGAGTGTGGACAGAGAGAGAGAGAGTGTGGGACAGAGAGAGAGAGAGTGTGGGACAGAGAGAGAGAGAGAGAGTGTGGGACAGAGAGAGAGAGAGTGTGGGACAGAGAGAGAGAGTGTGGGACAGAGAGAGAGAGAGTGTGGGACAGAGAGAGAGAGAGTGTGGGACAGAGAGAGAGAGAGTGGGACAGAGAGAGAGTGTGGGACAGAGAGAGAGAGAGTGTGGGACAGAGAGAGAGAGAGTGTGGGACAGAGAGAGAGAGAGTGTGGGACAGAGAGAGAGAGTGTGGGACAGAGAGAGAGAGAGTGTGGGACAGAGAGAGAGAGAGTGTGGGACAGAGAGAGAGAGAGTGTGGGACAGAGAGAGAGAGAGTGTGGGACAGAGAGAGAGAGAGTGTGGGACAGAGAGAGAGAGAGTGTGGGACAGAGAGAGAGAGAGTGTGGGACAGAGAGAGAGAGAGTGTGGGACAGAGAGAGAGAGAGAGTGTGGACAGAGAGAGAGAGAGTGTGGGACAGAGAGAGAGAGTGTGGGACAGAGAGAGAGAGAGTGTGGGACAGAGAGAGAGAGAGTGTGGGACAGAGAGAGAGAGAGTGTGGGACAGAGAGAGAGAGTGTGGGACAGAGAGAGAGAGAGAGTGTGGGACAGAGAGAGATAGAGTGTGGGACAGAGAGAGAGAGTGTGGAGAGAGAGAGAGAGAGAGTGTGGGACAGAGAGAGAGAGAGTGTGGGACAGAGAGAGAGAGTGTGGGACAGAGAGAGAGAGAGTGTGGGACAGAGAGAGAGAGTGTGGGACAGAGAGAGAGAGAGTGTGGGACAGAGAGAGAGAGAGAGTGTGGACAGAGAGAGAGAGAGAGTGTGGGACAGAGAGAGAGAGAGTGTGGACAGAGAGAGAGAGAGTGTGGGACAGAGAGAGAGAGAGTGTGGGACAGAGAGAGAGAGAGTGTGGGACAGAGAGAGAGAGAGTGTGGGACAGAGAGAGAGAGAGTGTGGGACAGAGAGAGAGAGTGTGGGACAGAGAGAGAGAGTGTGGGACAGAGAGAGAGAGAGTGTGGGACAGAGAGAGAGAGAGAGTGTGGGACAGAGAGAGAGAGAGTGTGGGACAGAGAGAGAGAGTGTGGGACAGAGAGAGAGAGAGTGTGGGACAGAGAGAGAGAGAGTGTGGGACAGAGAGAGAGAGAGTGTGGGACAGAGAGAGAGAGAGAGTGTGGGACAGAGAGAGAGAGAGTGTGGGACAGAGAGAGAGAGAGTGTGGGACAGAGAGAGAGAGAGTGTGGGACAGAGAGAGAGAGTGTGGGACAGAGAGAGAGAGAGTGTGGGACAGAGAGAGAGAGAGTGTGGGACAGAGAGAGAGAGTGTGGGACAGAGAGAGAGAGAGTGTGGGACAGAGAGAGAGAGAGTGTGTGCGACAGAGAGAGAGAGTGTGGGACAGAGAGAGAGAGTGTGGGACAGAGAGAGAGAGGGTGTGGGACAGAGAGAGAGAGACAGAGAGAGAGAGTGGGACAGAGAGAGAGTGTGGGACAGAGAGAGAGAGAGAGTGTGGGACAGAGAGAGAGAGTGTGGGACAGAGAGAGAGAGAGAGTGTGGGACAGAGAGAAGAGAGAGTGTGGGACAGAGAGAGAGAGAGTGGGGCACATAGAGAGAGAGTGTGGGACAGAGAGAGAGAGAGTGTGGGACAGAGAGAGAGAGTGTGGGACAGAGAGAGAGAGAGTGTGGGACAGAGAGAGAGAGAGTGTGGGACAGAGAGAGAGAGAGAGAGAGAGAGAGAGAGAGAGAGAGAGAGAGAGAGAGAGAGAGAGTGTGGGACAGAGAGAGAGAGAGTGTGGGACAGAGAGAGAGAGAGTGTGGGACAGAGAGAGAGAGAGTGTGGGACAGAGAGAGAGAGTGTGGGACAGAGAGAGAGAGAGTGTGGGACAGAGAGAGAGAGAGAGTGTGGGACAGAGAGAGAGAGAGTGGGACAGAGAGAGAGAGTGTGGGACAGAGAGAGAGAGAGAGAGAGAGAGAGAGAGTGTGGGACAGAGAGAGAGAGAGAGTGTGGGACAGAGAGAGAGAGTGTGGGACAGAGAGAGAGAGAGTGTGGGACAGAGAGAGAGAGAGTGTGGGACAGAGAGAGAGAGTGTGGGACAGAGAGAGAGAGAGTGTGGACAGAGAGAGAGAGAGTGTGGGACAGAGAGAGAGAGAGTGTGGGACAGAGAGAGAGAGAGTGTGGGACAGAGAGAGAGAGAGTGTGGGACAGAGAGAGAGAGAGTGTGGGACAGAGAGAGAGAGAGTGTGGGACAGAGAGAGAGAGTGTGGGACAGAGAGAGAGAGAGTGTGGGACAGAGAGAGAGAGAGTGTGGGACAGAGAGAGAGAGAGTGTGGGACAGAGAGAGAGAGTGTGGGACAGAGAGAGAGAGAGTGTGGGACAGAGAGAGAGAGAGTGTGGGACAGAGAGAGAGAGAGTGTGGGACAGAGAGAGAGAGAGTGTGGGACAGAGAGAGAGAGAGTGTGGGACAGAGAGAGAGAGAGTGTGGGGACAGAGAGAGAGAGTGGGACAGAGAGAGAGAGAGAGAGTGTGGGACAGAGAGAGAGAGAGTGTGGGACAGAGAGAGAGAGAGTGTGGGACAGAGAGAGAGAGAGTGTGGGACAGAGAGAGAGAGTGTGGGACAGAGAGAGAGAGAGTGTGGGACAGAGAGAGAGAGAGAGAGTGTGGGACAGAGAGAGAGAGAGAGTGTGGGACAGAGAGAGAGAGAGTGTGGGACAGAGAGAGAGAGAGTGTGGGACAGAGAGAGAGAGTGTGGGACAGAGAGAGAGAGAGTGTGGGACAGAGAGAGAGTGTGGGACAGAGAGAGAGAGAGTGTGGGACAGAGAGAGAGAGAGTGTGGGACAGAGAGAGAGAGAGTGTGGGACAGAGAGAGAGAGAGTGTGGGACAGAGAGAGAGAGTGTGGGACAGAGAGAGAGAGAGTGTGGGACAGAGAGAGAGAGAGAGAGAGAGAGAGTGGGACAGAGAGAGTGTGGGACAGAGAGAGAGAGAGAGTGTGGGACAGAGAGAGAGAGTGTGAGACAGAGAGAGAGAGAGTGTGGGACAGAGAGAGAGAGAGTGTGGGACAGAGAGAGAGAGAGTGGGACAGAGAGAGAGAGAGTGTGGGACAGAGAGAGAGAGAGTGTGGGACAGAGAGAGAGAGTGTGGGACAGAGAGAGAGAGAGTGTGGGACAGAGAGAGAGAGAGTGTGGGACAGAGAGAGAGAGAGAGTGAGAGAGAGAGAGAGAGAGAGAGAGAGAGAGAGAGAGAGTGTGGGACAGAGAGAGAGAGAGTGTGGGACAGAGAGAGAGAGAGAGTGTGGGACAGAGAGAGAGAGAGAGAGAGAGAGAGTGTGGGACAGAGAGAGAGAGAGTGTGGGACAGAGAGAGAGAGTGTGGGACAGAGAGAGAGAGAGTGTGGGACAGAGAGAGAGAGAGAGTGTGGGACAGAGAGAGAGAGAGTGTGGGACAGAGAGAGAGAGTGTGGGACAGAGAGAGAGAGAGTGTGGGACAGAGAGAGAGAGAGTGTGGGACAGAGAGAGTGTGGGACAGAGAGAGAGAGAGTGTGGGACAGAGAGAGAGAGAGAGTGTGGGACAGAGAGAGAGAGAGTGTGGGACAGAGAGAGAGAGAGTGTGGGACAGAGAGAGAGAGTGTGGGACAGAGAGAGAGAGAGTGTGGGACAGAGAGAGAGAGAGTGTGGGACAGAGAGAGAGAGAGTGTGGGACAGAGAGAGAGAGTGTGTGGGACAGAGAGAGAGAGAGTGTGGGACAGAGAGAGAGAGAGTGTGGGACAGAGAGAGAGAGAGTGTGGGACAGAGAGAGAGAGAGTGTGGGACAGAGAGAGAGAGAGTGTGGGACAGAGAGAGAGAGTGTGGGACAGAGAGAGAGAGAGTGTGGGACAGAGAGAGAGAGAGTGTGTGGGACAGAGAGAGAGAGAGTGGGACAGAGAGAGAGAGTGTGGGACAGAGAGAGAGAGAGTGTGGGACAGAGAGAGAGAGAGAGTGTGGGACAGAGAGAGAGAGAGTGGGACAGAGAGAGAGTGTGGGACAGAGAGAGAGAGTGTGGGACAGAGAGAGAGAGAGAGTGTGGGACAGAGAGAGAGAGAGAGTGTGGGACAGAGAGAGAGTGTGGGACAGAGAGAGAGAGAGTGTGGGACAGAGAGAGAGAGAGAGTGTGGGACAGAGAGAGAGAGTGTGGGACAGAGAGAGAGAGTGTGGGACAGAGAGAGAGAGAGTGTGGGACAGAGAGAGAGAGAGAGTGTGGGACAGAGAGAGAGAGTGTGGGACAGAGAGAGAGAGAGTGTGGGACAGAGAGAGAGAGAGTGTGGGACAGAGAGAGAGAGAGTGTTGGACAGAGAGAGAGAGTGTGGGACAGAGAGAGAGAGTGGGGGAGAGAGAGAGAGAGAGAGTGTGGGACAGAGAGAGAGAGAGAGAGAGAGTGTGGGACAGAGAGAGAGAGTGTGGGACAGAGAGAGAGAGAGTGTGGGACAGAGAGAGAGAGAGTGGGACAGAGAGAGAGAGTGTGGGACAGAGAGAGAGAGAGTGTGGGACAGAGAGAGAGAGAGAGTGGGACAGAGAGAGAGAGAGAGTGTGGGACAGAGAGAGAGAGTGTGGGACAGAGAGAGAGAGAGTGTGGGACAGAGAGAGAGAGAGAGTGTGGGACAGAGAGAGAGAGTGTGGGACAGAGAGAGAGAGATTGTGGGAAAGAGAGAGAGAGAGTGTGGGACAGAGAGAGAGAGAGAGTGTGGGACAGAGAGAGAGAGAGTGTGGGACAGAGAGAGAGAGTGTGGGACAGAGAGAGAGAGAGTGTGGGACAGAGAGAGAGAGAGTGTGGGACAGAGAGAGAGAGTGTGGGACAGAGAGAGAGAGTGTGGGACAGAGAGAGAGAGAGAGTGTGGGACAGAGAGAGAGAGAGTGTGGGACAGAGAGAGAGAGTGTGGGACAGAGAGAGAGAGAGTGTGGGACAGAGAGAGAGAGAGTGTGGGACAGAGAGAGAGAGTGTGTGGACAGAGAGAGAGAGAGTGTGGGACAGAGAGAGAGAGAGTGTGGGACAGAGAGAGAGAGAGTGGGGGACAGAGAGAGAGTGTGGGACAGAGAGAGAGAGAGAGTGGGACAGAGAGAGAGAGAGTGTGGGACAGAGAGAGAGAGAGTGTGTGGGACAGAGAGAGAGAGAGTGTGGGACAGAGAGAGAGAGTGTGGGACAGAGAGAGAGAGAGTGTGGGACAGAGAGAGAGAGAGAGTGTGGGACAGAGAGAGAGAGAGTGTGGGACAGAGAGAGAGAGAGTGTGGGACAGAGAGAGAGAGTGTGGGACAGAGAGAGAGAGAGTGTGGGACAGAGAGAGAGTGTGGGACAGAGAGAGAGAGAGTGTGGGACAGAGAGAGAGAGAGTGTGGGACAGAGAGAGAGAGAGTGTGGGACAGAGAGAGAGAGAGTGTGGGACAGAGAGAGAGTGTGGGACAGAGAGAGAGAGAGAGAGTGTGGGACAGAGAGAGAGAGAGTGTGGGACAGAGAGAGAGAGAGTGTGTGGGACAGAGAGAGAGTGTGGGACAGAGAGAGAGAGAGTGTGGGACAGAGAGAGAGAGAGTGTGGGACAGAGAGAGAGAGAGAGTGTGGGACAGAGAGAGAGAGAGTGTGGGACAGAGAGAGAGAGAGTGTGGGACAGAGAGAGAGAGTGTGGGACAGAGAGAGAGAGTGTGTGGACAGAGAAGTAGAGAGTGTGGGACAGAGAGAGAGTGTGGGACAGAGAGAGAGAGAGTGTGGGACAGAGAGAGAGAGAGTGTGGGACAGAGAGAGAGAGAGAGTGTGGGACAGAGAGAGAGAGAGTGTGGGACAGAGAGAGAGAGTGTGGGACAGAGAGAGAGTGGGTGTGGGACAGAGAGAGAGAGACACAGAGAGAGTGGGACAGAGAGAGAGAGTGTGGGACAGAGAGAGAGAGAGAGTGTGGGACAGAGAGAGAGAGTGTGGGACAGAGAGAGAGAGAGAGTGTGGGACAGAGAGAGAGAGAGTGTGGGACAGAGAGAGAGAGAGTGGGACAGAGAGAGAGAGTGGGACAGAGAGAGAGTGTGGGACAGAGAGAGAGAGAGTGTGGGACAGAGAGAGAGAGAGAGTGTGGGACAGAGAGAGAGAGAGTGTGGGACAGAGAGAGAGAGAGAGAGAGAGAGTGTGGGACAGAGAGAGAGAGAGAGAGAGAGTGTGTGGGACAGAGAGAGAGAGAGTGTGGGACAGAGAGAGAGAGAGTGTGGGACAGAGAGAGAGAGAGTGGGACAGAGAGAGAGAGTGTGGGACAGAGAGAGAGAGAGTGTGGGACAGAGAGAGAGAGAGAGAGTGTGGGACAGAGAGAGAGAGAGTGGGACAGAGAGAGAGTGTGGGACAGAGAGAGAGAGTGTGGGACAGAGAGAGAGAGAGAGTGTGGGACAGAGAGAGAGAGAGAGAGTGTGGGACAGAGAGAGAGAGTGTGGGACAGAGAGAGAGAGAGTGTGGGACAGAGAGAGAGAGAGAGTGTGGGACAGAGAGAGAGAGAGTGTGGGACAGAGAGAGAGAGTGTGGGACAGAGAGAGAGAGAGTGTGTGGGACAGAGAGAGAGAGAGAGTGTGGGACAGAGAGAGAGAGAGAGTGTGGGACAGAGAGAGAGAGTGTGGGACAGAGAGAGAGAGAGTGTGGGACAGAGAGAGAGAGAGTGTGGGACAGAGAGAGAGAGTGTGGGACAGAGAGAGAGAGAGTGTGGGACAGAGAGAGAGAGAGAGTGTGGGACAGAGAGAGAGAGAGTGTGGGACAGAGAGAGAGAGTGTGGGACAGAGAGAGAGAGAGTGTGGGACAGAGAGAGAGAGAGTGTGGGACAGAGAGAGAGAGAGTGTGGGACAGAGAGAGAGAGAGTGTGGGACAGAGAGAGAGAGAGTGTGGGACAGAGAGAGAGAGAGTGTGGGACAGAGAGAGAGATTCGGGTACAGAGAGAGAGAGAGAGAGAGTGTGGGACAGAGAGAGAGAGAGTGTGGGACAGAGAGAGAGAGAGTGTGGGACAGAGAGAGAGAGAGTGTGTGGGACAGAGAGAGAGAGTGTGGGACAGAGAGAGAGAGAGTGTGGGACAGAGAGAGAGAGAGAGAGTGGGACAGAGAGAGAGAGAGAGTGTGGGACAGAGAGAGAGAGAGTGTGGGACAGAGAGAGAGAGAGTGTGGGACAGAGAGAGAGAGTGTGTGGGACAGAGAGAGAGAGAGTGTGGGACAGAGAGAGAGAGAGTGTGGGACAGAGAGAGAGAGTGTGGGACAGAGAGAGAGAGAGTGTGGGACAGAGAGAGAGAGAGTGTGGGACAGAGAGAGAGAGAGTGTGGGACAGAGAGAGAGAGAGTGTGGGACAGAGAGAGAGAGAGAGTGTGGGACAGAGAGAGAGAGAGTGTGGGACAGAGAGAGAGAGTGTGGGACAGAGAGAGAGAGAGAGTGTGGGACAGAGAGAGAGAGAGTGTGGGACAGAGAGAGAGAGAGTGTGGGAAAGAGAGAGAGAGAGTGTGGGACAGAGAGAGAGAGAGTTTGGGACAGAGAGAGAGAGAGTGTGTCACAGAGAGAGAGAGAGAGAGTGTGGGACAGAGAGAGAGAGAGAGTGTGGGACAGAGAGAGAGAGAGTGTGGGACAGAGAGAGAGAGTGTGGGACAGAGAGAGAGAGAGTGTGGGACAGAGAGAGAGTGTGGGACAGAGAGAGAGAGTGTGTGGGACAGAGAGAGAGAGAGTGTGGGACAGAGAGAGAGAGAGAGTGTGGGACAGAGAGAGAGAGTGTGTGGGACAGAGAGAGAGAGTGTGGGACAGAGAGAGAGAGAGTGTGGGACAGAGAGAGAGAGAGAGAGAGAGAGTGGGACAGAGAGAGAGTGTGGGACAGAGAGAGAGAGAGTGTGGGACAGAGAGAGAGAGTGTGGGACAGAGAGAGAGAGAGAGTGTGGGACAGAGAGAGAGAGAGTGTGGGACAGAGAGAGAGAGAGTGGGACAGAGAGAGAGAGTGGGACAGAGAGAGAGAGTTTGCGACAGAGAGAGAGAGAGTGTGGGACAGAGAGAGAGAGAGAGTGTGGGACAGAGAGAGAGAGAGTGTGGGAAAGAGAGAGAGAGAGAGAGAGAGAGAGTGTGGGACAGAGAGAGAGAGAGAGAGAGAGAGTGTGGGACAGAGAGAGAGAGAGTGTGGGACAGAGAGAGAGAGAGTGTGGGACAGAGAGAGAGAGAGTGGGACAGAGAGAGAGAGTGTGGGACAGAGAGAGAGAGAGTGTGGGACAGAGAGAGAGAGAGAGTGTGGGACAGAGAGAGAGAGAGTGGGACAGAGAGAGAGAGTGTGGGACAGAGAGAGAGAGTGTGGGACAGAGAGAGAGAGAGAGAGTGTGGGACAGAGAGAGAGAGAGAGTGTGGGACAGAGAGAGAGAGTGTGGGACAGAGAGAGAGAGAGTGTGGGACAGAGAGAGAGAGAGAGTGTGGGACAGAGAGAGAGAGTGTGGGACAGAGAGAGAGAGTGTGGGACAGAGAGAGAGAGAGTGTGGGACAGAGAGAGAGAGAGAGTGTGGGACAGAGAGAGAGAGAGTGTGGGACAGAGAGAGAGAGTGTGGGACAGAGAGAGAGAGAGTGTGGGACAGAGAGAGAGAGAGTGTGGGACAGAGAGAGAGAGTGTGGGACAGAGAGAGAGAGAGTGTGGGACAGAGAGAGAGAGAGTGTGGGACAGAGAGAGAGAGAGTGTGGGACAGAGAGAGAGAGAGTGTGGGACAGAGAGAGAGAGAGTGTGGGACAGAGAGAGAGAGAGTGTGGGACAGAGAGAGAGAGAGTGTGGGACAGAGAGAGAGAGTGTGGGACAGAGAGAGAGAGAGTGTGGGACAGAGAGAGAGAGAGTGTGGGACAGAGAGAGAGAGAGTGTGGGACAGAGAGAGAGTGTGGGACAGAGAGAGAGAGAGAGTGTGGGACAGAGAGAGAGAGAGTGTGGGACAGAGAGAGAGAGAGTGTGGGACAGAGAGAGAGAGAGTGTGTGGGACAGAGAGAGAGAGTGTGGGACAGAGAGAGAGAGAGTGTGGGACAGAGAGAGAGAGAGAGTGGGACAGAGAGAGAGAGAGAGTGGGACAGAGAGAGAGAGAGAGTGTGGGACAGAGAGAGAGAGAGTGTGGGACAGAGAGAGAGAGAGTGTGGGACAGAGAGAGAGAGAGTGTGGGACAGAGAGAGAGAGAGTGTGGGACAGAGAGAGAGAGTGTGGGACAGAGAGAGAGAGAGTGTGGGACAGAGAGAGAGAGAGTGTGGGACAGAGAGAGAGAGAGTGTGGGACAGAGAGAGAGAGAGTGTGGGACAGAGAGAGAGAGAGTGTGGGACAGAGAGAGAGAGGGTGTGGGACAGAGAGAGAGAGACAGAGAGAGAGAGTGGGACAGAGAGAGAGAGTGTGGGACAGAGAGAGAGAGAGTGTGGGACAGAGAGAGAGAGAGTGTGGGACAGAGAGAGAGAGAGTGTGGGACAGAGAGAGAGAGAGTGTGGGACAGAGAGAGAGAGTGGGACAGAGAGAGAGAGTGTGGGACAGAGAGAGAGAGTGTGGGACAGAGAGAGAGAGAGAGTGTGGGACAGAGAGAGAGAGAGTGTGGGACAGAGAGAGAGAGAGAGAGAGAGTGGGACAGAGAGAGAGAGAGAGAGAGAGAGAGTGTGGGACAGAGAGAGAGAGAGTGTGGGACAGAGAGAGAGAGAGTGTGGGACAGAGAGAGAGAGAGTGGGACAGAGAGAGAGAGAGTGAGAGAGAGTGGGACAGAGAGAGAGAGTGTGGGACAGAGAGAGAGAGAGAGTGTGGGACAGAGAGAGAGAGAGTGGGACAGAGAGAGAGAGTGTGGGACAGAGAGAGAGAGTGTGGGACAGAGAGAGAGAGAGAGTGTGGGACAGAGAGAGAGAGAGAGTGTGGGACAGAGAGAGAGTGTGGGACAGAGAGAGAGAGAGTGTGGGACAGAGAGAGAGAGAGAGTGTGGGACAGAGAGAGAGAGTGTGGGACAGAGAGAGAGAGAGTGTGGGACAGAGAGAGAGAGAGTGTGGGACAGAGAGAGAGTGTGGGACAGAGAGAGAGAGAGTGTGGGACAGAGAGAGAGAGAGAGTGTGGGACAGAGAGAGAGAGAGTGTGGGACAGAGAGAGAGAGTGTGGGACAGAGAGAGAGAGAGTGTGGGACAGAGAGAGAGAGAGAGTGTGGGACAGAGAGAGAGAGAGTGTGGGACAGAGAGAGAGAGAGTGTGGGACAGAGAGAGAGAGAGTGTGGGACAGAGAGAGAGAGAGTGTGGGACAGAGAGAGAGAGAGTGTGGGACAGAGAGAGAGAGAGTGTGGGACAGAGAGAGAGAGAGTGTGGGACAGAGAGAGAGAGTGTGTGGGACAGAGAGAGAGAGAGTGTGGGACAGAGAGAGAGAGTGTGGGACAGAGAGAGAGAGAGTGTGGGACAGAGAGAGAGAGAGAGTGGGACAGAGAGAGAGAGAAAATGTGGGACAGAGAGAGAGAGAGTGTGGGACAGAGAGAGAGAGAGTGTGGGACAGAGAGAGAGAGAGTGTGGGACAGAGAGAGAGAGAGTGTGGGACAGAGAGAGAGAGAGTGTGGGACAGAGAGAGAGAGAGTGTGGGACAGAGAGAGAGAGAGTGTGGGACAGAGAGAGAGAGAGTGTGGGACAGAGAGAGAGAGAGTGTGGGACAGAGAGAGAGAGTGTGGACAGAGAGAGAGAGAGTGTGGGACAGAGAGAGAGAGAGAGTGTGGGACAGAGAGAGAGAGAGTGGGACAGAGAGAGAGAGAGTGTGGGACAGAGAGAGAGAGTGTGGGACAGAGAGAGAGAGAGAGTGTGGGACAGAGAGAGAGAGAGAGTGTGGGACAGAGAGAGAGAGTGTGGGACAGAGAGAGAGAGAG
The DNA here is from genome assembly GCF_017639515.1 of Carcharodon carcharias. Lineage (NCBI taxonomy): Eukaryota > Metazoa > Chordata > Chondrichthyes > Lamniformes > Lamnidae > Carcharodon > Carcharodon carcharias. Next base: position 2,918,872 of record NC_054467.1, on the reverse strand, counting down.
TGTGGGACAGAGAGAGAGAGAGAGTGTGGGACAGAGAGAGAGAGTGTGGGACAGAGAGAGAGAGTGTGGGACAGAGAGAGAGAGAGTGTGTGGGACAGAGAGAGAGAGAGTGTGGGACAGAGAGAGAGAGAGAGTGTGGGACAGAGAGAGAGAGTGTGGGACAGAGAGAGAGAGAGTGTGGGACAGAGAGAGAGAGAGTGTGGGACAGAGAGAGAGAGAGTGGGACAGAGAGAGAGAGAGTGGGACAGAGAGAGAGAGTGTGGGACAGAGAGAGAGAGAGTGTGGGACAGAGAGAGAGAGAGAGAGAGAGAGAGTGTGGGACAGAGAGAGAGAGTGTGGGACAGAGAGAGAGAGAGTGTGGGACAGAGAGAGAGAGAGTGGGACAGAGAGAGAGAGTGTGGGACAGAGAGAGAGAGAGTGTGGGACAGAGAGAGAGAGAGTGTGGGACAGAGAGAGAGAGAGTGTGGGACAGAGAGAGAGTGTGGGACAGAGAGAGAGAGAGTGTGGGACAGAGAGAGAGAGAGAGTGTGGGACAGAGAGAGAGAGTGTGGGACAGAGAGAGAGAGAGTGTGGGACAGAGAGAGAGAGAGTGTGGGACAGAGAGAGAGAGAGTGTGTGGGAGAGAGAGAGAGAGAGAGTGTGGGACAGAGAGAGAGAGTGTGGGACAGAGAGAGAGAGAGTGTGGGACAGAGAGAGAGAGAGTGTGGGACAGAGAGAGAGAGAGTGTGGGACAGAGAGAGAGAGAGTGTGGGACAGAGAGAGAGAGAGTGTGGGACAGAGAGAGAGAGAGTGTGGGACAGAGAGAGAGAGAGAGTGTGGGACAGAGAGAGAGAGAGTGTGGGACAGAGAGAGAGAGTGGGGACAGAGAGAGAGAGAGAGAGTGTGGGACAGAGAGAGAGAGAGTGTGGGACAGAGAGAGAGAGAGTGTGGGACAGAGAGAGAGAGAGTGTGGGACAGAGAGAGAGAGTGTGGGACAGAGAGAGAGAGAGTGTGGGACAGAGAGAGAGAGAGAGTGTGGGACAGAGAGAGAGAGAGTGTGGGACAGAGAGAGAGAGAGTGTGGGACAGAGAGAGAGAGTGTGGGACAGAGAGAGAGAGAGTGTGGGACAGAGAGAGAGTGTGGGACAGAGAGAGAGAGTGTGTGGGACAGAGAGAGAGAGAGTGTGGGACAGAGAGAGAGAGAGTGTGGGACAGAGAGAGAGAGAGTGTGGGACAGAGAGAGAGAGAGTGTGGGACAGAGAGAGAGAGGGTGTGGGACAGAGAGAGAGAAACAGAGAGAGAGTGGGACAGAGAGAGAGAGAGTGTGGGACAGAGAGAGAGAGTGTGGGACAGAGAGAGAGAGAGAGTGTGGGACAGAGAGAGAGAGAGTGTGGGACAGAGAGAGAGAGAGTGGGACAGAGAGAGAGAGTGGGACAGAGAGAGAGTGTGGGACAGAGAGAGAGAGTGTGGGACAGAGAGAGAGAGAGAGTGTGGGACAGAGAGAGAGAGAGTGTGGGACAGAGAGAGAGAGAGAGAGAGAGAGAGAGAGAGTGTGAGAGAGAGAGAGAGAGAGTGTGGGACAGAGAGAGAGAGAGTGTGGGACAGAGAGAGAGAGAGTGTGTGGGACAGAGAGAGAGAGAGTGGGACAGAGAGAGAGAGTGTGGGACAGAGAGAGAGAGAGTGTGGGACAGAGAGAGAGAGAGAGTGTGGGACAGAGAGAGAGAGAGTGGGACAGAGAGAGAGAGTGTGGGACAGAGAGAGAGAGTGTGGGACAGAGAGAGAGAGAGAGAGTGTGGGACAGAGAGAGAGAGAGTGTGGGACAGAGAGAGAGAGTGTGGGACAGAGAGAGAGAGAGTGTGGGACAGAGAGAGAGAGAGTGTGGGACAGAGAGAGAGAGTGTGGGACAGAGAGAGAGAGTGTGGGACAGAGAGAGAGAGAGAGTGTGGGACAGAGAGAGAGTGTGGGACAGAGAGAGAGAGAGTGTGGGACAGAGAGAGAGAGTGTGGGACAGAGAGAGAGAGAGTGTGGGACAGAGAGAGAGAGAGTGTGGGACAGAGAGAGAGAGAGTGTGGGACAGAGAGAGAGAGAGTGTGGGACAGAGAGAGAGAGAGTGTGGGACAGAGAGAGAGAGAGTGTGGGACAGAGAGAGAGAGAGTGTGGGACAGAGAGAGAGAGAGAGAGTGTGGGACAGAGAGAGAGAGAGTGTGGGACAGAGAGAGAGAGAGTGTGGGACAGAGAGAGAGAGTGTGGGACAGAGAGAGAGAGAGTGTGGGACAGAGAGAGAGAGAGTGTGGGACAGAGAGAGAGAGAGTGTGGGACAGAGAGAGAGAGTGTGTGGGACAGAGAGAGAGAGAGTGTGGGACAGAGAGAGAGAGAGTGTGGGACAGAGAGAGAGAGAGTGTGGGACAGAGAGAGAGAGAGTGTGGGACAGAGAGAGAGAGAGTGTGGGACAGAGAGAGAGAGTGTGGGACAGAGAGAGAGAGAGTGTGGGACAGAGAGAGAGTGTGGGACAGAGAGAGAGAGAGTGTGGGACAGAGAGAGAGAGAGAGTGTGGGACAGAGAGAGAGAGAGTGTGGGACAGAGAGAGAGAGAGTGTGGGACAGAGAGAGAGAGAGTGTGGGACAGAGAGAGAGAGAGTGTGGGACAGAGAGAGAGAGAGTGTGGGACAGAGAGAGAGAGAGAGAGTGTGGGACAGAGAGAGAGAGAGTGTGGGACAGAGAGAGAGAGAGAGAGTGTGGGACAGAGAGAGAGAGAGTGTGGGACAGAGAGAGAGAGTGTGGGACAGAGAGAGAGAGTGTGGGACAGAGAGAGAGAGAGTGTGGGACAGAGAGAGAGAGAGTGTGGGACAGAGAGAGAGAGAGTGTGGTTCAGAGAGAGAGAGAGTGTGGGACAGAGAGAGAGAGTGTGGGACAGAGAGAGAGAGAGTGTGGGACAGAGAGAGAGAGAGAGAGAGAGAGTGTGGGACAGAGAGAGAGAGAGTGTGGGACAGAGAGAGAGAGTGTGGGACAGAGAGAGAGAGAGAGTGTGGACAGAGAGAGAGAGAGTGTGGGACAGAGAGAGAGAGAGTGTGGGACAGAGAGAGAGAGTGTGGGACAGAGAGAGAGTGTGGGACAGAGAGAGAGAGTGTGGGACAGAGAGAGAGAGAGAGTGTGGGACAGAGAGAGAGAGTGTGGGACAGAGAGAGAGAGAGAGAGAGAGAGAGAGGAGAGAGAGAGAGAGAGAGAGAGAGTGTGGGACAGAGAGAGAGAGAGTGTGGGACAGAGAGAGAGAGAGTGTGGGACAGAGAGAGAGAGAGTGTGGGACAGAGAGAGAGAGTGTGGGACAGAGAGAGAGAGAGTGTGGGACAGAGAGAGAGAGAGTGTGGGACAGAGAGAGAGAGAGTGTGGGACAGAGAGAGAGAGTGTGGGACAGAGAGAGAGAGAGTGTGGGACAGAGAGAGAGAGAGAGTGTGGGACAGAGAGAGAGAGTGTGGGACAGAGAGAGAGAGAGTGTGGGACAGAGAGAGAGAGAGAGTGTGGGACAGAGAGAGAGAGTGTGGGACAGAGAGAGAGAGTGTGGGACAGAGAGAGAGAGAGAGAGAGTGGGACAGAAAGAGTGTGGGACAGAGAGAGAGAGAGTGTGGGACAGAGAGAGAGAGTGTGGGACAGAGAGAGAGAGAGTGTGGGACAGAGAGAGAGAGTGTGGGACAGAGAGAGAGAGAGTGTGGGACAGAGAGAGAGAGAGTGTGGGACAGAGAGAGAGAGAGTGTGGGACAGAGAGAGAGAGAGTGTGGGACAGAGAGAGAGAGTGTGGGACAGAGAGAGAGAGAGTGTGACAGAGAGAGAGAGAGAGTGTGGGACAGAGAGAGAGAGAGTGTGGGACAGAGAGAGAGAGAGAGAGAGAGTGTGGGACAGAGAGAGAGAGAGAGAGAGAGTGTGTGGGACAGAGAGAGAGAGAGTGTGGGACAGAGAGAGAGAGAGTGTGTGGGACAGAGAGAGAGAGAGTGTGGGACAGAGAGAGAGAGTGTGGGACAGAGAGAGAGAGAGTGTGGGACAGAGAGAGAGAGAGAGAGTGTGGGACAGAGAGAGAGAGAGTGTGGACAGAGAGAGAGAGAGTGTGGGACAGAGAGAGAGAGAGAGTGTGGGACAGAGAGAGAGAGAGTGTGGGACAGAGAGAGAGAGTGTGGGACAGAGAGAGAGAGAGTGTGGGACAGAGAGAGAGAGAGTGTGGGACAGAGAGAGAGAGAGTGTGGGACAGAGAGAGAGAGAGTGGGACAGAGAGAGAGAGAGTGTGGGACAGAGAGAGAGTGAGGGACAGAGTGAGAGAGAGTGTGGGACAGAGAGAGAGAGAGTGTGGGACAGAGAGAGAGAGAGTGTGGGACAGAGAGAGAGAGAGTGTGGGACAGAGAGAGAGAGAGTGTGGGACAGAGAGAGAGAGAGTGTGGGACAGAGAGAGAGAGAGTGTGGGACAGAGAGAGAGAGAGTGTGGGACAGAGAGAGAGAGAGTGTGGGACAGAGAGAGAGAGAGAGTGTGGGACAGAGAGAGAGAGAGTGTGGGACAGAGAGAGAGAGAGTGTGGGACAGAGAGAGAGAGAGTGTGGGACAGAGAGAGAGAGAGTGTGGGACAGAGAGAGAGAGAGTGTGGGACAGAGAGAGAGAGTGTGTGGGACAGAGAGAGAGAGAGTGTGGGACAGAGAGAGAGAGAGTGTGGGACAGAGAGAGAGAGAGTGTGGGACAGAGAGAGAGAGAGTGTGGGACAGAGAGAGAGAGAGTGTGGGACAGAGAGAGAGAGAGTGTGGGACAGAGAGAGACTGAGTGAGACAGAGAGAGAGAGAGAGTGTGGGACAGAGAGAGAGTGTGCGCGACAGAGAGAGAGAGAGTGTGTGACAGAGAGAGAGAGTGTGTGGGACAGAGAGAGAGAGAGTGTGGGACAGAGAGAGAGAGAGTGTGGGACAGAGAGAGAGAGAGTGTGGGACAGAGAGAGAGAGAGTGTGGGACAGAGAGAGAGAGAGTGTGGGACAGAGAGAGAGAGAGAGAGTGTGGGACAGAGAGAGAGAGAGTGTGGGACAGAGAGAGAGAGAGAGAGTGGGACAGAGAGAGAGAGAGTGTGGGACAGAGAGAGAGAGAGTGTGGGACAGAGAGAGAGAGTGTGGGACAGAGAGAGAGAGAGTGTGGGACAGAGAGAGAGAGAGTGTGGGACAGAGAGAGAGAGAGTGTGGGACAGAGAGAGAGAGAGTGTGGGACAGAGAGAGAGAGAGTGTGGGACAGAGAGAGAGAGAGTGTGGGACAGAGAGAGAGAGAGAGTGTGGGACAGAGAGAGAGAGAGTGTGGGACAGAGAGAGAGAGTGTGGGACAGAGAGAGAGAGAGTGTGGGACAGAGAGAGAGAGTGTGGGACAGAGAGAGAGAGAGTGTGGGACAGAGAGAGAGAGAGTGTGGGACAGAGAGAGAGAGAGAGTGGGACAGAGAGAGAGAGAGTGTGGGACAGAGAGAGAGAGAGTGTGGGACAGAGAGAGAGAGAGTGTGGGACAGAGAGAGAGAGAGAGTGTGGGACAGAGAGAGAGAGAGTGTGAGACAGAGAGAGAGAGTGAGACAGAGAGAGAGAGATTGTGGGACAGAGAGAGAGAGAGTGTGGGAGAGAGAGAGAGAGAGTGTGGGACAGAGAGAGAGAGAGTGTGGGACAGAGAGAGAGAGAGTGTGGGACAGAGAGAGAGAGAGTGTGGGACAGAGAGAGAGAGAGTGTGGGACAGAGAGAGAGAGAGTGTGGGACAGAGAGAGAGAGAGTGTGGGACAGAGAGAGAGAGAGTGTGGGACAGAGAGAGAGAGAGTGTGGGACAGAGAGAGAGAGAGTGTGGGACAGAGAGAGAGAGTGTGGGACAGAGAGAGAGAGAGTGTGGGACAGAGAGAGAGAGAGAGTGTGGGACAGAGAGAGAGAGAGTGTGGGACAGAGAGAGAGAGAGTGTGGGACAGAGAGAGAGAGAGTGTGGGACAGAGAGAGAGAGAGTGTGGGACAGAGAGAGAGAGTGTGGGACAGAGAGAGAGAGAGTGTGGGACAGAGAGAGAGAGAGTGTGGGACAGAGAGAGAGAGAGTGTGGGACAGAGAGAGAGAGAGTGTGGGACAGAGAGAGAGAGTGTGGGACAGAGAGAGAGAGAGTGTGGGACAGAGAGAGAGAGAGAGAGAGAGAGACAGAGAGAGAGAGAGTGGGACAGAGAGAGAGAGTGGGACAGAGAGAGAGTGTGGGACAGAGAGAGAGAGTGTGGGACAGAGAGAGAGAGAGAGAGAGAGTGGGACAGAGAGAGAGAGAGTGTGGGACAGAGAGAGAGAGAGTGTGGGACAGAGAGAGAGAGAGTGTGGGACAGAGAGAGAGAGAGAGTGGGACAGAGAGAGAGAGAGAGAGAGTGTGGGACAGAGAGAGAGTGTGGGACAGAGAGAGAGAGTGTGGGACAGAGAGAGAGAGAGAGTGTGGGACAGAGAGAGAGAGAGTGTGGGACAGAGAGAGAGAGAGTGTGGGACAGAGAGAGAGAGAGTGTGGGACAGAGAGAGAGAGAGTGTGGGACAGAGAGAGAGAGAGTGTGGGACAGAGAGAGAGAGAGAGAGTGGGACAGAGAGAGAGAGAGTGTGGGACAGAGAGAGAGAGAGTGTGGGACAGAGAGAGAGAGAGTGTGGGACAGAGAGAGAGAGAGTGTGGGACAGAGAGAGAGAGAGTGTGGGACAGAGAGAGAGAGAGTGTGGGACAGAGAGAGAGAGAGTGTGGGACAGAGAGAGAGAGAGTGTGGGACAGAGAGAGAGAGAGTGTGGGACAGAGAGAGAGAGAGTGTGGGACAGAGAGAGAGAGAGTGTGGGACAGAGAGAGAGAGAGTGTGGGACAGAGAGAGAGAGAGTGGGACAGAGAGAGAGAGAGAGTGTGGGACAGAGAGAGAGAGAGTGTGTGGGACAGAGAGAGAGAGTGTGGGACAGAGAGAGAGAGAGTGTGGACAGAGAGAGAGAGAGAGTGTGGGACAGAGAGAGAGAGAGTGTGGGACAGAGAGAGAGAGAGTGTGGGACAGAGAGAGAGAGAGTGTGGGACAGAGAGAGAGAGAGTGTGGGACAGAGAGAGAGAGAGTGTGGGACAGAGAGAGAGAGAGAGTGTGGGACAGAGAGAGAGAGAGTGTGGGACAGAGAGAGAGAGAGTGTGGGACAGAGAGAGAGAGAGTGTGGGACAGAGAGAGAGAGAGTGTGGGACAGAGAGAGAGAGAGTGTGGGACAGAGAGAGAGAGTGTGGGACAGAGAGAGAGAGAGTGTGGGACAGAGAGAGAGAGAGAGTGTGGGACAGAGAGAGAGAGTGTGTGGGACAGAGAGAGAGAGAGTGTGGGACAGAGAGAGAGAGAGTGTGGGACAGAGAGAGAGAGAGTGTGGGACAGAGAGAGAGAGTGTGGGACAGAGAGAGAGAGTGTGGGACAGAGAGAGAGAGAGTGGGACAGAGAGAGAGAGAGTGTGGGACAGAGAGAGAGAGAGTGGGACAGAGAGAGAGAGAGTGTGGGACAGAGAGAGAGAGAGTGTGGGACAGAGAGAGAGAGAGAGTGTGGGACAGAGAGAGAGAGAGAGTGTGGGACAGAGAGAGAGAGTGTGGGACAGAGAGAGAGAGTGTGGGACAGAGAGAGAGAAAGTTTGGGGAGAGAGAGAGAGAGTGTGGGACAGAGAGAGAGAGAGTGTGGGACAGAGAGAGAGAGAGTGTGGGACAGAGAGAGAGAGAGTGTGGGACAGAGAGAGAGAGAGTGTGGGACAGAGAGAGAGAGAGTGTGGGACAGAGAGAGAGAGAGTGTGGGACAGAGAGAGAGAGAGTGTGGGACAGAGAGAGAGAGAGTGTGGGACAGAGAGAGAGAGAGAGTGTGGGACAGAGAGAGAGAGTGTGGGACAGAGAGAGAGAGAGAGTGTGGGACAGAGAGAGAGAGAGAGAGTGTGGGACAGAGAGAGAGAGAGTGTGGGACAGAGAGAGAGAGAGTGTGGGACAGAGAGAGAGAGAGTGGGACAGAGAGAGAGAGAGTGTGGGACAGAGAGAGAGAGAGTGTGGGACAGAGAGAGAGAGAGTGTGGGACAGAGAGAGAGAGAGTGTGGACAGAGAGAGAGAGAGAGAGAGAGTGGGACAGAGAGAGAGAGAGTGGGACAGAGAGAGAGAGAGTGGGACAGAGAGAGAGAGTGTGGGACAGAGAGAGAGAGAGTGTGGGACAGAGAGAGAGAGAGAGAGAGTGTCTGACAGAGAGAGAGAGAGTGTGGGACAGAGAGAGAGAGAGTGTGGGACAGAGAGAGAGAGAGAGTGTGGGACAGAGAGAGAGAGTGTGGGACAGAGAGAGAGAGAGTGTGGGACAGAGAGAGAGAGAGTGTGGGACAGAGAGAGAGAGAGTGTGGGACAGAGAGAGAGAGAGTGGGACAGAGAGAGAGAGAGTGGGACAGAGAGAGAGTGTGGGACAGAGAGAGAGAGTGTGGGACAGAGAGAGAGAGAGAGTGTGGGACAGAGAGAGAGAGAGTGTGGGACAGAGAGAGAGAGAGTGTGGGACAGAGAGAGAGAGAGAGAGTGTGGGACAGAGAGAGAGAGAGTGTGGGACAGAGAGAGAGAGAGTGTGGGACAGAGAGAGAGAGAGAGAGTGTGGACAGAGAGAGAGAGAGTGTGGGACAGAGAGAGAGAGAGTGTGGGACAGAGAGAGAGAGAGTGTGGGACAGAGAGAGAGAGAGTGTGGGACAGAGAGAGAGAGAGTGTGGGACAGAGAGAGAGAGAGTGTGGGACAGAGAGAGAGAGAGAGTGTGGGACAGAGAGAGAGAGAGTGTGGGACAGAGAGAGAGAGAGTGTGGGACAGAGAGAGAGAGAGTGTGGGACAGAGAGAGAGAGAGTGTGGGACAGAGAGAGAGAGAGTGTGGGACAGAGAGAGAGAGAGTGTGGGACAGAGAGAGAGAGTGTGGGACAGAGAGAGAGAGAGAGTGTGGGACAGAGAGAGAGAGAGTGTGGGACAGAGAGAGAGAGAGTGTGGGACAGAGAGAGAGAGAGTGTGGGACAGAGAGAGAGAGAGAGTGGGACAGAGAGAGAGAGAGTGTGGGACAGAGAGAGAGAGAGTGTGGGACAGAGAGAGAGAGAGTGTGGGACAGAGAGAGAGAGAGTGTGGGACAGAGAGAGAGAGAGAGTGTGGGACAGAGAGAGAGAGAGTGTGGGACAGAGAGAGAGAGTGTGGGACAGAGAGAGAGAGAGTGTGGGACAGAGAGAGAGAGAGAGAGAGAGAGTGGGACAGAGAGAGAGTGTGGGACAGAGAGAGAGAGAGTGTGGGACAGAGAGAGAGAGTGTGGGACAGAGAGAGAGAGAGAGAGTGTGGGACAGAGAGAGAGAGAGTGTGGGACAGAGAGAGAGAGAGTGTGGACAGAGAGAGAGAGAGTGTGGGACAGAGAGAGAGAGTGGGACAGAGAGAGAGAGAGAGAGTGTGGGACAGAGAGAGAGAGAGAGTGTGGGACAGAGAGAGAGAGTGTGGGACAGAGAGAGAGAGAGTGTGGGACAGAGAGAGAGAGAGAGTGTGGGACAGAGAGAGAGAGAGTGGGACAGAGAGAGAGAGTGGGACAGAGAGAGAGAGTGTGGGACAGAGAGAGAGAGTGTGGGACAGAGAGAGAGAGAGTGTGGGACAGAGAGAGAGAGAGTGTGGGACAGAGAGAGAGAGAGTGTGGGACAGAGAGAGAGAGAGTGTGGGACAGAGAGAGAGAGAGAGTGTGGACAGAGAGAGAGAGAGAGTGTGGGGGACAGAGAGAGAGAGTGTGGGACAGAGAGAGAGAGAGTGTGGGACAGAGAGAGAGAGAGTGTGGGACAGAGAGAGAGAGAGTGTGGGACAGAGAGAGAGAGAGAGTGTGGGACAGAGAGAGAGAGAGTGTGGGACAGAGAGAGAGAGAGAGAGAGTGTGGGACAGAGAGAGAGAGTGTGGGACAGAGAGAGAGAGAGAGTGTGGGACAGAGAGAGAGAGAGTGTGGGACAGAGAGAGAGAGAGTGTGGGAGAGAGAGAGAGAGAGTGTGGGACAGAGAGAGAGAGAGTGTGGGACAGAGAGAGAGAGAGTGTGGGACAGAGAGAGAGAGAGTGTGGGACAGAGAGAGAGAGAGTGTGGGACAGAGAGAGAGAGAGTGTGGGACAGAGAGAGAGAGAGTGTGGGACAGAGAGAGAGAGAGTGTGGGACAGAGAGAGAGAGAGTGTGGGACAGAGAGAGAGAGAGTGTGGGACAGAGAGAGAGAGAGTGTGGGACAGAGAGAGAGAGAGTGTGGGACAGAGAGAGAGAGAGTGTGGGACAGAGAGAGAGAGAGTGTGGGACAGAGAGAGAGAGAGAGTGTGGGACAGAGAGAGAGAGAGTGTGGGACAGAGAGAGAGAGTGTGGGACAGAGAGAGAGAGAGTGTGGGACAGAGAGAGAGAGAGAGTGTGGGACAGAGAGAGAGAGTGTGGGACAGAGAGAGAGAGAGTGTGGGACAGAGAGAGAGAGAGTGTGGGACAGAGAGAGAGAGTGTGGGACAGAGAGAGAGAGAGTGTGGGACAGAGAGAGAGAGAGTGTGGGACAGAGAGAGAGAGAGTGTGGGACAGAGAGAGAGAGTGTGGGACAGAGAGAGAGAGAGTGTGGGACAGAGAGAGAGAGAGTGTGGGACAGAGAGAGAGAGAGTGGGACAGAGAGAGAGAGAGTGTGGGACAGAGAGAGAGAGAGTGTGGGACAGAGAGAGAGAGAGTGTGGGACAGAGAGAGAGAGAGTGTGGGACAGAGAGAGAGAGAGAGAGAGTGTGGGACAGAGAGAGAGAGAGTGTGGGACAGAGAGAGAGAGTGTGGGACAGAGAGAGAGAGTGTGGGACAGAGAGAGAGAGAGTGTGGGACAGAGAGAGAGAGAGAGAGAGTGTGGGACAGAGAGAGAGAGAGTGGGACAGAGAGAGAGAGAGTGTGGGACAGAGAGAGAGAGTTTGGGACAGAGAGAGAGAGTGTGGGACAGAGAGAGAGAGAGAGAGTGTGGGACAGAGAGAGAGAGTGTGGGACAGAGAGAGAGAGAGTGTGGGACAGAGAGAGAGAGAGTGTGGGACAGAGAGAGAGAGAGTGTGGGACAGAGAGAGAGAGAGAGTGTGGGACAGAGAGAGAGAGAGAGAGTGTGGGACAGAGAGAGAGAGTGTGTGGGACAGAGAGAGAGAGAGTGTGGGACAGAGAGAGAGAGAGTGTGGGACAGAGAGAGAGAGAGTGTGGGACAGAGAGAGAGAGAGTGTGGGACAGAGAGAGAGAGAGTGTGGGACAGAGAGAGAGAGAGTGCGGGACAGAGAGGGAGAGAGAGAGAGAGAGTGTGGGACAGAGAGAGAGAGTGTGGGACAGAGAGAGAGAGAGAGAGTGGGACAGAGAGAGAGAGAGTGTGGGACAGAGAGAGAGAGAGTGTGTGGGACAGAGAGAGAGAGAGTGTGGGACAGAGAGAGAGAGAGTGTGGGACAGAGAGAGAGAGTGTGGGACAGAGAGAGAGAGAGTGTGGGACAGAGAGAGAGAGAGAGTGTGGGACAGAGAGAGAGAGAGTGTGGACAGAGAGAGAGAGAGAGAGAGAGTGTGGGACAGAGAGAGAGAGAGTGGGACAGAGAGAGAGAGAGAGAGAGAGTGTGGGACAGAGAGAGAGAGAGTGTGGGACAGAGAGAGAGAGAGTGTGGGACAGAGAGAGAGAGAGTGTGGGACAGAGAGAGAGAGAGTGTGGGACAGAGAGAGAGAGAGTGGGACAGAGAGAGAGAGAGTGTGGGACAGAGAGAGAGAGAGTGTGGGACAGAGAGAGAGAGAGTGTGGGACAGAGAGAGAGAGAGAGTGTGGGACAGAGAGAGAGAGTGTGGGACAGAGAGAGAGAGAGAGTGGGACAGAGAGAGAGAGAGTGTGGGACAGAGAGAGAGAGAGAGTGTGGGACAGAGAGAGAGAGTGTGGGACACAGAGAGAGAGAGAGAGTGTGGGACAGAGAGAGAGAGAGTGTGGGACAGAGAGAGAGAGAGAGTGTGGGACAGAGAGAGAGAGAGAGTGTGGGACAGAGAGAGAGAGAGTGTGGGACAGAGAGAGAGAGAGAGAGAGAGAGAGAGTGTGGGACAGAGAGAGAGAGAGTGTGGGACAGAGAGAGAGAGAGTGTGGGACAGAGAGAGAGAGAGTGTGGGACAGAGAGAGAGAGAGTGTGGGACAGAGAGAGAGAGAGAGTGTGGGACAGAGAGAGAGAGAGTGTGGGACAGAGAGAGAGAGTGTGGGACAGAGAGAAGAGAGAGTGTGGGACAGAGAGAGAGAGTGTCGGACACAGAGAGAGAGAGTGTGGGACAGAGAGAGAGAGAGTGTGGGACAGAGAGAGAGAGAGAGTGGGACAGAGAGAGAGAGAGAGTGGGACAGAGAGAGAGAGAGTGTGGGACAGAGAGAGAGAGAGTGTGGGACAGAGAGAGAGAGAGAGAGTGTGGGACAGAGAGAGAGAGAGAGTGTGGGACAGAGAGAGAGAGAGTGGGACAGAGAGAGAGAGAGTGTGGGACAGAGAGAGAGAGAGTGTGGGACAGAGAGAGAGAGAGTGTGGGACAGAGAGAGAGAGAGTGTGGGACAGAGAGAGAGAGAGAGAGAGTGTGGGACAGAGAGAGAGAGAGAGTGTGGGACAGAGAGAGAGAGTGTGGGACAGAGAGAGAGAGAGTGTGGGACAGAGAGAGAGAGAGTGTGGGACAGAGAGAGAGAGAGTGTGGGACAGAGAGAGAGAGAGAGTGTGGGACAGAGAGAGAGAGAGTGTGGGAGAGAGAGAGAGAGAGAGTGTGGGACAGAGAGAGAGAGAGTGTGGGACAGAGAGAGAGAGAGTGTGGGACAGAGAGAGAGAGAGTGTGGGACAGAGAGAGAGAGTGTGGGACAGAGAGAGAGAGAGTGGGACAGAGAGAGAGAGTGGGACAGAGAGAGAGAGAGTGTGGGACAGAGAGAGAGAGTGTGGGACAGAGAGAGAGAGAGAGTGTGGGACAGAGAGAGAGAGTGTGGGACAGAGAGAGAGAGAGAGAGTGGGACAGAGAGAGAGAGAGTGTGGGACAGAGAGAGAGAGAGAGTGTGGGACAGAGAGAGAGAGAGTGTGGGACAGAGAGAGAGAGAGAGAGTGTGGGACAGAGAGAGAGAGAGTGTGGACAGAGAGAGAGAGAGAGTGTGGGACAGAGAGAGAGAGAGTGTGGGACAGAGAGAGAGAGAGTGTGGGACAGAGAGAGAGAGAGTGTGGGACAGAGAGAGAGAGAGAGAGAGTGTGGGACAGAGAGAGAGAGTGTGGGACAGAGAGAGAGAGTGTGGGACAGAGAGAGAGAGAGTGTGGGACAGAGAGAGAGAGAGAGAGTGTGACAGAGAGAGAGAGAGTGGGACAGAGAGAGAGAGTGGGACAGAGAGAGAGTGTGGGACAGAGAGAGAGAGTGTGGGACAGAGAGAGAGAGAGAGAGTGTGGGACAGAGAGAGAGAGAGTGTGGGACAGAGAGAGAGAGAGAGTGTGGGACAGAGAGAGAGAGAGTGTGGGACAGAGAGAGAGAGAGAGAGAGTGTGGGACAGAGAGAGAGAGTGTGTGGGACAGAGAGAGAGAGAGTGTGGGACAGAGAGAGAGAGAGTGTGGGACAGAGAGAGAGAGAGTGTGGGACAGAGAGAGAGAGAGAGTGTGGGACAGAGAGAGAGAGAGTGTGGGACAGAGAGAGAGAGTGTGGGACAGAGAGAGAGAGAGTGTGGGACAGAGAGAGAGAGTGTGGGACAGAGAGAGAGAGAGTGTGGGACAGAGAGAGAGAGAGTGTGGGACAGAGAGAGAGAGAGTGGGACAGAGAGAGAGAGAGTGGGACAGAGAGAGAGAGAGTGTGGGACAGAGAGAGAGAGAGCGTGGGACAGAGAGAGAGAGAGAGAGTGTGGGACAGAGAGAGAGAGAGAGAGTGTGGGACAGAGAGAGAGAGAGTGGGACAGAGAGAGAGAGAGTGTGGGACAGAGAGAGAGAGAGTGTGGGACAGAGAGAGAGAGTGTGGGACAGAGAGAGAGAGTGTGGGACAGAGAGAGAGAGAGAGAGAGTGTGGGACAGAGAGAGAGAGAGTGTGGGACAGAGAGAGAGAGTGTGGGACAGAGAGAGAGAGAGTGTGGGACAGAGAGAGAGAGAGTGTGGGACAGAGAGAGAGAGAGTGTGGGACAGAGAGAGAGAGAGTGTGGGACAGAGAGAGAGAGAGTGTGGGACAGAGAGAGAGAGAGTGTGGGACAGAGAGAGAGAGAGTGTGGGACAGAGAGAGAGAGAGTGTGGGACAGAGAGAGAGAGAGTGTGGGACAGAGAGAGAGAGAGTGTGGGACAGAGAGAGAGAGAGTGTGGGACAGAGAGAGAGAGAGTGTGGGACAGAGAGAGAGAGTGTGGGACAGAGAGAGAGAGTGTGGGACAGAGAGAGAGAGAGTGTGGGACAGAGAGAGAGAGTGTGGGACAGAGAGAGAGAGAGTGTGGGACAGAGAGAGAGAGAGTGTGGGACAGAGAGAGAGAGAGTGTGGGACAGAGAGAGAGAGAGTGTGGGACAGAGAGAGAGAGAGTGTGGGACAGAGAGAGAGAGAGTGGGACAGAGAGAGAGAGTGTGGGACAGAGAGAGAGAGAGAGAGAGAGAGTGTGGGACAGAGAGAGAGAGAGTGTGGGACAGAGAGAGAGAGTGTGGGACAGAGAGAGAGAGAGTGTGGGACAGAGAGAGAGAGTGTGGGACAGAGAGAGAGAGAGTGGGACAGAGAGAGAGAGTGGGACAGAGAGAGAGAGTGGGACAGAGAGAGAGAGAGTGTGGGACAGAGAGAGAGAGAGAGTGTGGGACAGAGAGAGAGAGAGTGTGGGACAGAGAGAGAGAGAGTGTGGGACAGAGAGAGAGAGAGAGTGTGGGACAGAGAGAGAGAGAGTGTGGGACAGAGAGAGAGAGAGTGTGGGACAGAGAGAGAGAGAGTGTGGGACAGAGAGAGAGAGAGTGTGGGACAGAGAGAGAGAGAGTGTGGGACAGAGAGAGAGAGAGTGTGGGACAGAGAGAGAGAGAGTGTGGGACAGAGAGAGAGAGAGTGTGGGACAGAGAGAGAGAGAGTGTGGGACAGAGAGAGAGAGAGTGTGGGACAGAGAGAGAGAGAGTGTGGGACAGAGAGAGAGAGAGTGTGGACAGAGAGAGAGAGAGTGTGGGACAGAGAGAGAGAGAGTGTGGGACAGAGAGAGAGAGAGTGTGGGACAGAGAGAGAGAGTGTGGGACAGAGAGAGAGAGAGAGTGTGGGACAGAGAGAGAGAGAGTGTGGGACAGAGAGAGAGAGAGTGTGGGACAGAGAGAGAGAGAGTGTGTGGGACAGAGAGAGAGAGTGTGTGGGACAGAGAGAGAGAGAGAGTGTGGGACAGAGAGAGAGAGTGTGGGACAGAGAGAGAGAGAGAGTGTGGGACAGAGAGAGAGAGAGAGTGTGGGACAGAGAGAGAGAGAGTGTGGGACAGAGAGAGAGAGAGTGTGGGACAGAGAGAGAGAGAGTGTGGGACAGAGAGAGAGAGTGTGGGACAGAGAGAGAGAGAGTGTGGGACAGAGAGAGAGAGAGTGTGGGACAGAGAGAGAGAGAGTGTGGGACAGAGAGAGAGAGAGTGTGGGAAAGAGAGAGAGAGAGTAGGACAGAGAGAGAGAGTGGGACAGAGAGAGAGAGTGTGGGACAGAGAGAGAGAGAGAGTGTGGGACAGAGAGAGAGAGTGTGGGACAGAGAGAGAGAGAGAGTGTGGGACAGAGAGAGAGAGAGAGTGTGGGACAGAGAGAGAGAGAGTGTGGGACAGAGAGAGAGAGAGTGTGGGACAGAGAGAGAGAGAGTGTGGGACAGAGAGAGAGAGTGTGGGACAGAGAGAGAGAGAGTGTGGGACAGAGAGAGAGAGAGTGTGGGACAGAGAGAGAGAGTGTGGGACAGAGAGAGAGACTGTTGGACAGAGAGAGAGAGAGTGGGACAGAGAGAGAGAGTGTGGGACAGAGAGAGAGAGAGAGAGTGTGGGACAGAGAGAGAGAGTGTGGGACAGAGAGAGAGAGAGTGTGGGACAGAGAGAGAGAGAGTGTGGGACAGAGAGAGAGAGAGTGTGGGACAGAGAGAGAGAGAGAGTGTGGGACAGAGAGAGAGAGAGAGTGTGGGACAGAGAGAGAGAGAGTGTGGGACAGAGAGAGAGAGAGTGTGGGACAGAGAGAGAGAGAGTGTGGGACAGAGAGAGAGAGAGTGTGGGACAGAGAGAGAGAGAGTGTGGGACAGAGAGAGAGAGAGTGTGGGACAGAGAGAGAGAGTGTGGGACAGAGAGAGAGAGAGTGTGGGACAGAGAGAGAGAGAGTGTGGGACAGAGAGAGAGAGTGGGACAGAGAGAGAGAGTGTGGGACAGAGAGAGAGAGTGTGGGACAGAGAGAGAGAGAGAGTGTGGGACAGAGAGAGAGAGTGTGGGACAGAGAGAGAGAGAGTGTGGGACAGAGAGAGAGAGAGTGTGGGACAGAGAGAGAGAGAGTGTGGGACAGAGAGAGAGAGAGTGTGGGACAGAGAGAGAGAGAGTGTGGGACAGAGAGAGAGAGAGAGTGTGGGACAGAGAGAGAGAGTGTGGGACAGAGAGAGAGAGAGAGAGTGTGGGACAGAGAGAGAGAGAGTGTGGGACAGAGAGAGAGAGAGAGAGTGTGGGACAGAGAGAGAGAGAGTGTGGGACAGAGAGAGAGAGAGTGTGGGACAGAGAGAGAGAGAGTGTGGGACAGAGAGAGAGAGAGTGTGGGACAGAGAGAGAGAGTGTGGGACAGAGAGAGAGAGAGTGTGGGACAGAGAGAGAGTGTGGGACAGAGAGAGAGAGAGTGTGGGACAGAGAGAGAGAGAGTGTGGGACAGAGAGAGAGAGAGAGAGTGTGGGACAGAGAGAGAGAGTGTGGGACACAGAGAGAGAGAGAGTGTGGGACAGAGAGAGAGAGAGTGTGGGACAGAGAGAGAGAGAGAGTGTGGGACAGAGAGAGAGAGTGTGGGACAGAGAGAGAGAGAGAGTGTGGGACAGAGAGAGAGAGAGTGTGGGACAGAGAGAGAGAGAGTGGGACAGAGAGAGAGAGAGTGTGGGACAGAGAGAGAGAGAGTGTGGGACAGAGAGAGAGAGAGAGAGAGAGAGAGTGTGGACAGAGAGAGAGAGAGAGAGAGAGAGTGTGGGACAGAGAGAGAGAGAGTGTGGGACAGAGAGAGAGAGAGTGTGGGACAGAGAGAGAGAGAGTGTGGGACAGAGAGAGAGAGAGAGTGTGGGACAGAGAGAGAGAGAGTGTGGGACAGAGAGAGAGAGTGTGGGACAGAGAGAGAGAGAGTGTGGGACAGAGAGAGAGAGAGTGTGGGACAGAGAGAGAGAGAGTGGGAGAGAGAGAGAGAGAGTGTGGGACAGAGAGAGAGAGAGAGTGTGGGACAGAGAGAGAGAGAGTGTGGGACAGAGAGAGAGAGAGTGTGGGACAGAGAGAGAGAGAGAGAGTGGGACAGAGAGAGAGAGAGAGAGTGTGGGACAGAGAGAGAGAGAGTGGGACAGAGAGAGAGAGAGTGTGGGACAGAGAGAGAGAGAGTGTGGGACAGAGAGAGAGAGAGTGTGGGACAGAGAGAGAGAGAGTGTGGGACAGAGAGAGAGAGAGAGAGAGAGAGTGGGACAGAGAGAGAGAGAGTGTGGGACAGAGAGAGAGAGAGTGTGGGACAGAGAGAGAGAGAGTGTGGGACAGAGAGAGAGAGAGTGGGACAGAGAGAGAGAGAGTGTGGGACAGAGAGAGAGAGAGTGTGGGACAGAGAGAGAGAGAGTGTGGGACAGAGAGAGAGAGAGTGTGTGGGACAGAGAGAGAGAGTGTGGGACAGAGAGAGAGAGAGTGTGGGACAGAGAGAGAGAGAGTGTGGGACAGAGAGAGAGAGAGTGTGGGACAGAGAGAGAGAGAGTGTGGGACAGAGAGAGAGTGTGGGACAGAGAGAGAGAGTGTGGGACAGAGAGAGAGTGTGGGACAGAGAGAGAGTGTGTGTGGGACAGAGAGAGAGAGAGTGTGGGACAGAGAGAGAGAGAGAGTGTGGGACAGAGAGAGAGAGAGTGTGGGACAGAGAGAGAGAGAGTGTGGGACAGAGAGAGAGAGTGTGGGACAGAGAGAGAGAGAGTGTGGGACAGAGAGAGAGAGAGTGGGACAGAGAGAGAGAGTGGAACAGAGAGAGAGTGTGGGACAGAGAGAGAGAGAGTGTGGGAGAGAGAGAGAGAGAGTGTGGGACAGAGAGAGAGAGAGAGTGTGGGACAGAGAGAGAGAGAGTGTGGGACAGAGAGAGAGAGAGTGTGTGGGACAGAGAGAGAGAGAGAGTGGGACAGAGAGAGAGAGAGTGTGGGACAGAGAGAGAGAGAGTGTGGGACAGAGAGAGAGAGAGAGAGTGTGGGACAGAGAGAGAGAGTGTGGGACAGAGAGAGAGAGTGTGGGACAGAGAGAGAGAGAGTGTGGGACAGAGAGAGAGAGAGTGTGGGACAGAGAGAGAGAGAGAGAGTGGGACAGAGAGAGAGAGAGTGGGACAGAGAGAGAGAGTGTGGGACAGAGAGAGAGAGTGTGGGACAGAGAGAGAGAGTGTGGGACAGAGAGAGAGAGAGAGAGAGTGTGGGACAGAGAGAGAGAGAGTGTGGGACAGAGAGAGAGAGAGAGTGTGGGACAGAGAGAGAGAGAGTGTGGGACAGAGAGAGAGAGAGAGAGTGTGGGACAGAGAGAGAGAGAGTGTGGGACAGAGAGAGAGAGAGTGTGGGACAGAGAGAGAGAGAGTGTGGGACAGAGAGAGAGAGAGTGTGGGAGAGAGAGAGAGAGAGTGTGGGACAGAGAGAGAGAGAGTGTGGGACAGAGAGAGAGAGTGTGGGACAGAGAGAGAGAGAGTGTGGGACAGAGAGAGAGAGTGTGGGACAGAGAGAGAGAGAGTGTGGGACAGAGAGAGAGAGAGTGTGGGACAGAGAGAGAGAGAGTGTGGGACAGAGAGAGAGAGAGTGTGGGACAGAGAGAGAGAGAGTGTGGGACAGAGAGAGAGAGAGTGTGGGACAGAGAGAGAGAGAGAGAGTGTGGGACAGAGAGAGAGAGAGAGTGTGGGACAGAGAGAGAGAGAGTGGGACAGAGAGAGAGAGAGTGTGGGACAGAGAGAGAGAGAGTGTGGGACAGAGAGAGAGAGTGTGGGACAGAGAGAGAGAGAGAGAGAGAGTGTGGGACAGAGAGAGAGAGAGTGTGGGACAGAGAGAGAGAGTGTGGGACAGAGAGAGAGAGAGAGTGTGGGACAGAGAGAGAGAGTGTGGGACAGAGAGAGAGAGAGTGTGGGACAGAGAGAGAGAGAGTGTGTGACAGAGAGAGAGAGAGTGTGTGGGACAGAGAGAGAGTGTGTGGGACAGAGAGAGAGAGTGTGTGGGACAGAGAGAGAGAGAGTGTGGGACAGAGAGAGAGAGAGTGTGGGACAGAGAGAGAGAGAGTGTGGGACAGAGAGAGAGAGAGTGTGGGACAGAGAGAGAGAGTGTGGGACAGAGAGAGAGAGAGTGTGGGACAGAGAGAGAGAGTGTGGGACAGAGAGAGAGAGAGTGTGGGACAGAGAGAGAGAGAGTGTGGGACAGAGAGAGAGAGAGTGTGGGACAGAGAGAGAGAGAGTGTGGGACAGAGAGAGAGAGAGTGGGGAAAGAGAGAGAGAGTGTGGGACAGAGAGAGAGAGAGTGTGGGACAGAGAGAGAGAGAGTGTGGGACAGAGAGAGAGAGAGTGTGGGACAGAGAGAGAGAGAGAGAGTGTGTGACAGAGAGAGAGAGAGTGTGGGACAGAGAGAGAGAGAGTGTGGGACAGAGAGAGAGAGTGTGTGGGACAGAGAGAGAGAGAGAGTGTGGGACAGAGAGAGAGAGTGGGACAGAGAGAGAGAGTGGGACAGAGAGAGAGAGTGGGACAGAGAGAGAGAGTGTGGGACAGAGAGAGAGAGAGAGTGTGGGACAGAGAGAGAGAGAGTGTGGGACAGAGAGAGAGAGAGTGTGGGACAGAGAGAGAGAGAGAGTGTGGGACAGAGAGAGAGAGAGTGTGGGACAGAGAGAGAGAGAGAGAGTGTGGGACAGAGAGAGAGAGAGTGTGGGACAGAGAGAGAGAGAGTGTGGGACAGAGAGAGAGAGAGTGTGGGACAGAGAGAGAGAGTGTGTGGGACAGAGAGAGAGAGAGAGTGTGGGACAGAGAGAGAGAGAGTGTGGGACAGAGAGAGAGAGAGTGTGGGACAGAGAGAGAGAGTGTGGGACAGAGAGAGAGAGAGTGTGGGACAGAGAGAGAGAGTGTGGGACAGAGAGAGAGAGAGTGTGGGACAGAGAGAGAGAGAGTGTGGGACAGAGAGAGAGAGTGTGGGACAGAGAGAGAGAGTGTGGGACAGAGAGAGAGAGAGAGTGTGGGACAGAGAGAGAGAGAGAGTGTGGGACAGAGAGAGAGAGAGAGTGTGGGACAGAGAGAGAGAGAGTGTGGGACAGAGAGAGAGAGAGTGTGTGGGACAGAGAGAGAGAGAGTGTGGGACAGAGAGAGAGAGTGTGGGACAGAGAGAGAGAGAGAGTGTGGGACAGAGAGAGAGAGAGTGTGGGACAGAGAGAGAGAGAGTGTGGGACAGAGAGA
Organism: Carcharodon carcharias; assembly: GCF_017639515.1. Lineage (NCBI taxonomy): Eukaryota > Metazoa > Chordata > Chondrichthyes > Lamniformes > Lamnidae > Carcharodon > Carcharodon carcharias. The sequence continues at coordinate 2,898,347 of NC_054467.1, read as the reverse complement.
GAGAGAGTGTGGGACAGAGAGAGAGAGTGTGGGACAGAGAGAGAGAGTGTGGGACAGAGAGAGAGAGAGTGTGGGACAGAGAGAGAGAGAGTGTGGGACAGAGAGAGAGAGAGTGTGGGACAGAGAGAGAGAGAGTGTGGGACAGAGAGAGAGACAGAGAGAGAGAGTGGGACAGAGAGAGAGAGTGTGGGACAGAGAGAGAGAGAGTGTGGGACAGAGAGAGAGACTGTGTGGGACAGAGAGAGAGAGAGAGAGAGAGTGGGACAGAGAGAGAGAGAGAGAGTGTGGGACAGAGAGAGAGAGAGAGTGTGGGACAGAGAGAGAGTGTGGGACAGAGAGAGAGAGAGTGTGGGACAGAGAGAGAGAGAGAGTGTGGGACAGAGAGAGAGAGAGTGTGGGACAGAGAGAGAGAGTGTGGGACAGAGAGAGAGAGAGTGTGGGACAGAGAGAGAGAGAGAGTGTGGGACAGAGAGAGTGTGGGACAGAGAGAGAGAGTGTGGGACAGAGAGAGAGAGAGAGTGTGGGACAGAGAGAGAGAGAGTGTGGGACAGAGAGAGAGAGAGTGTGGGACAGAGAGAGAGAGAGTGTGGGACAGAGAGAGAGAGAGTGTGGGACAGAGAGAGAGAGAGTGTGGGACAGAGAGAGAGAGAGTGTGGGACAGAGAGAGAGAGAGTGTGGGACAGAGAGAGAGAGAGAGTGTGGGACAGAGAGAGAGAGAGTGTGGGACAGAGAGAGAGAGAGTGTGGGACAGAGAGAGAGAGTGTGGGACAGAGAGAGAGAGAGTGTGGGACAGAGAGAGAGAGAGAGTGTGGGACAGAGAGAGAGAGTGTGTGGGACAGAGAGAGAGAGTGTGGGACAGAGAGAGAGAGAGAGTGGGACAGAGAGAGAGTGTGGGACAGAGAGAGAGAGAGTGTGGGACAGAGAGAGAGAGAGAGTGTGGACAGAGAGAGAGAGAGTGTGGGACAGAGAGAGAGAGAGTGTGGGACAGAGAGAGAGAGAGTGTGGGACAGAGAGAGAGAGAGTGTGGGACAGAGAGAGAGAGAGTGTGGGACAGAGAGAGAGAGAGAGAGTGTGGGACAGAGAGAGAGAGAGTGTGGGACAGAGAGAGAGAGAGAGTGTGGGACAGAGGGAGAGAGAGAGTGTGGGACAGAGAGAGAGAGAGTGTGGGACAGAGAGAGAGAGTGTGGGACAGAGAGAGAGAGAGTGTGGGACAGAGAGAGAGAGAGTGTGGGACAGAGAGAGAGAGTGTGTGGGACAGAGAGAGAGAGAGTGTGGGACAGAGAGAGAGAGAGTGTGGGACAGAGAGAGAGAGTGTGTGGGACAGAGAGAGAGAGTGTGGGACAGAGAGAGAGAGAGTGTGGGAGAGAGAGAGAGAGAGTGTGGGACAGAGAGAGAGAGAGTGTGGGACAGAGAGAGAGAGAGTGTGGGACAGAGAGAGAGAGTGTTGGACAGAGAGAGAGAGTGTGGGACAGAGAGAGAGTGTGGGACAGAGAGAGAGAGAGTGTGGGACAGAGAGAGAGAGAGTGTGGGACAGAGAGAGAGAGAGTGTGGGACAGAGAGAGAGAGAGTGTGGGACAGAGAGAGAGAGTGTGGGACAGAGAGAGAGAGAGTGTGGGACAGAGAGAGAGAGAGTGTGGGACAGAGAGAGAGAGAGAGAGTGTGGGACAGAGAGAGAGAGGGTGTGGTAAGAGAGAGAGAGACAGAGAGAGAGTGGGACAGAGAGAGAGAGAGTGGTACAGAGAGAGAGAGTGTGGGACAGAGAGAGAGAGTGTGGGACAGAGAGAGAGAGAGAGTGTGGGACAGAGAGAGAGAGAGTGTGGGACAGAGAGAGAGAGAGTGTGGGACAGAGAGAGAGAGAGTGTGGGACAGAGAGAGAGAGAGAGAGTGTGGGACAGAGAGAGAGAGAGTGGGACAGAGAGAGAGAGAGAGTGTGGGACAGAGAGAGAGAGAGTGTGGGACAGAGAGAGAGAGAGTGTGGGACAGAGAGAGAGAGAGTGTGGGACAGAGAGAGAGAGAGTGTGGGACAGAGAGAGAGAGAGAGAGAGAGTGTGGGACAGAGAGAGAGAGAGTGTGGGACAGAGAGAGAGAGAGAGAGAGTGGGACAGAGAGAGAGAGAGTGTGGGACAGAGAGAGAGAGAGTGTGGGACAGAGAGAGAGAGAGAGTGTGGGACAGAGAGAGAGAGAGTGTGGGACAGAGAGAGAGAGAGTGTGGATGAGAGAGAGAGAGAGTGTGGGACAGAGAGAGAGAGAGTGTGGGACAGAGAGAGAGAGAGTGGGACAGAGAGAGAGAGTGTGGGACAGAGAGAGAGAGTGTGGGACAGAGAGAGTGTGGGACAGAGAGAGAGAGAGTGTGGGACAGAGAGAGAGAGAGAGAGAGTGTGGGACAGAGAGAGAGAGAGAGAGTGGGACAGAGAGAGAGAGTGTGGAACAGAGAGAGAGAGTGTGGGACAGAGAGAGAGAGTGTGGGACAGAGAGAGAGAGAGAGAGTGTGGGACAGAGAGAGAGAGAGTGTGGGACAGAGAGAGAGAGTGTGGGACAGAGAGAGAGAGAGTGTGGGACAGAGAGAGAGAGAGAGTGTGTGGGACAGAGAGAGAGAGAGTGTGGGACAGAGAGAGAGAGAGTGTGGGACAGAGAGAGAGAGAGTGTGGGACAGAGAGAGAGAGAGTGTGGGACAGAGAGAGAGAGAGTGTGGGACAGAGAGAGAGAGAGAGTGGGACAGAGAGAGAGAGAGAGAGAGTGTGGGACAGAGAGAGAGAGAGTGGGACAGAGAGAGAGAGAGAGAGTGGGACAGAGAGAGAGAGAGTGTGGGACAGAGAGAGAGAGAGTGTGGGACAGAGAGAGAGAGAGTGTGGGACAGAGAGAGAGAGAGAGTGTGGGACAGAGAGAGAGAGAGTGTGGGACAGAGAGAGAGAGAGTGTGGGACAGAGAGAGAGAGAGTGTGGGACAGAGAGAGAGAGAGTGTGGGACAGAGAGAGAGAGAGTGTGGGACAGAGAGAGAGAGAGTGTGGGACAGAGAGAGAGAGAGAGAGAGAGTGTGGGACAGAGAGAGAGAGAGTGTGGGACAGAGAGAGAGAGAGAGTGTGGGACAGAGAGAGAGAGAGAGTGTGGGACAGAGAGAGAGAGAGTGGGACAGAGAGAGAGAGAGTGTGGGACAGAGAGAGAGAGAGTGTGGGACAGAGAGAGAGAGAGTGTGGGACAGAGAGAGAGAGAGTGTGGGACAGAGAGAGAGAGAGTGTGGGACAGAGAGAGAGAGAGTGTGGGACAGAGAGAGAGAGAGTGTGGGACAGAGAGAGAGAGAGTGTGGGACAGAGAGAGAGAGAAAGTGTGGGACAGAGAGAGAGAGAGTGTGGGACAGAGAGAGAGAGAGAGAGTGTGGGACAGAGAGAGAGAGAGTGTGGGACAGAGAGAGAGAGAGAGTGGGGAAAGAGAGAAGATAGAGTGTGGGACAGAGAGAGAGAGTGTGGGATAGAGAGAGAGAGAGTGTGGGACAGAGAGAGAGAGAGTGTGGGACAGAGAGAGAGAGTGTGGGACAGAGAGAGAGAGTGTGGGACAGAGAGAGAGAGAGTGTGGACAGAGAGAGAGAGAGAGAGAGAGAGTGGGACAGAGAGAGAGAGAGTGTGGGACAGAGAGAGAGAGAGAGAGAGTGTGGACAGAGAGAGAGAGAGTGTGGGACAGAGAGAGAGAGAGTGTGGGACAGAGAGAGAGAGAGAGTGTGGGACAGAGAGAGAGAGAGTGTGGGACAGAGAGAGAGAGAGTGTGGGACAGAGAGAGAGAGAGTGTGGGACAGAGAGAGAGAGAGTGTGGGACAGAGAGAGAGAGAGAGTGTGGGACAGAGAGAGAGAGTGTGGGACAGAGAGAGAGAGTGTGGGACAGAGAGAGAGAGAGTGTGGGACAGAGAGAGAGAGAGAGAGAGTGTGGGACAGAGAGAGAGAGAGTGTGGGACAGAGAGAGAGTGGGACAGAGAGAGAGAGTGGGACAGAGAGAGAGAGAGTGGGGCTGAGAGAGAGAGAGAGAGAGTGTGGGACAGAGAGAGAGAGTGTGGGACAGAGAGAGAGAGAGTGTGGGACAGAGAGAGAGAGAGTGTGGGACAGAGAGAGAGAGAGTGTGGGACAGAGAGAGAGAGAGTGTGGGACAGAGAGAGAGAGAGAGTGTGGGACAGAGAGAGAGAGAGTGTGGGACAGAGAGAGAGAGAGTGTGGGACAGAGAGAGAGAGAGAGACAGAGAGGGAGAGAGAGAGAGAGAGTGTGGGACAGAGAGAGAGAGTGTGGGACAGAGAGAGAGAGAGAGTGGGACAGAGAGAGAGAGAGTGTGGGACAGAGAGAGAGAGAGTGTGTGGGACAGAGAGAGAGAGAGAGAGAGAGAGTGTGGGACAGAGAGAGAGAGAGTGTGGGACAGAGAGAGAGAGAGTGTGGGACAGAGAGAGAGAGAGTGTGGGACAGAGAGAGAGAGAGTGTGTGACAGAGAGAGAGAGAGAGAGAGTGTGGGACAGAGAGAGAGAGAGTGTGGGACAGAGAGAGAGAGAGAGAGAGAGTGTGGGACAGAGAGAGAGAGAGTGTGGGACAGAGAGAGAGAGAGTGTGACAGAGAGAGAGAGTGTGGGACAGAGAGAGAGTGTGGGACAGAGAGAGAGTGGGACAGAGAGAGAGAGAGAGTGTGGGACAGAGAGAGAGAGAGTGTGGGACAGAGAGAGAGAGAGTGTGGGACAGAGAGAGAGAGAGTGTGGGACAGAGAGAGAGAGAGAGTGTGGGACAGAGAGAGAGAGAGTGGGACAGAGAGAGAGAGTGTGGGACAGAGAGAGAGAGAGTGTGGGACAGAGAGAGAGAGTGTGGGACAGAGAGAGAGAGTGTGGGACAGAGAGAGAGAGTGTGGGACAGAGAGAGAGAGAGTGTGGGACAGAGAGAGAGAGAGAGAGTGTGGGACAGAGAGAGAGAGTGGGACAGAGAGAGAGAGTGTGGGACAGAGAGAGAGAGAGTGTGGGACAGAGAGAGAGAGTGTGGGACAGAGAGAGAGAGAGTGTGGGACAGAGAGAGAGAGAGAGAGAGTGTGGGACAGAGAGAGAGAGTGTCTGAGAGAGAGAGAGTGTGGGACAGAGAGAGAGAGAGTGTGGGACAGAGAGAGAGAGTGTGGGACAGAGAGAGAGAGAGTGTGGGACAGAGAGAGAGAGTGTGGGACAGAGAGAGAGAGTGTGGGACAGAGAGAGAGAGAGTGTGGGACAGAGAGAGAGAGAGAGAGTGTGGGACAGAGAGAGAGAGAGTGGGACAGAGAGAGAGAGTGGGACAGAGAGAGAGAGTGGGACAGAGAGAGAGAGAGTGTGGACAGAGAGAGAGAGAGAGAGTGTGGGACAGAGAGAGAGAGAGTGTGGGACAGAGAGAGAGAGAGTGTGGGACAGAGAGAGAGAGAGTGTGGGACAGAGAGAGAGAGTGTGGGACAGAGAGAGAGAGAGTGTGGGACAGAGAGAGAGAGAGTGTGGGACAGAGAGAGAGAGAGTGTGGGACAGAGAGAGAGAGAGTGGGACAGAGAGAGAGAGTGTGGGACAGAGAGAGAGAGTGTGGGACAGAGAGAGAGAGAGTGGGACAGAGAGAGAGAGAGTGGGACAGAGAGAGAGAGTGTGGGACAGAGAGAGAGAGAGAGTGTGGGACAGAGAGAGAGAGAGTGTGGGACAGAGAGAGAGAGAGTGTGGGACAGAGAGAGAGAGAGTGTGGGACAGAGAGAGAGAGAGTGTGGGACAGAGAGAGAGAGAGTGTGGGACAGAGAGAGAGAGAGTGTGGGACAGAGAGAGAGAGTGTGGGACAGAGAGAGAGAGAGAGTGTGGGACAGAGAGAGAGAGAGTGTGGGACAGAGAGAGAGAGAGTGTGGGACAGAGAGAGAGAGAGAGAGAGTGTGGGACAGAGAGAGAGAGTGTGGGACAGAGAGAGAGAGAGAGAGAGTGGGACAGAGAGAGAGAGAGAGTGTGGGACAGAGAGAGAGAGAGTGTGGGACAGAGAGAGAGAGAGAGTGTGTGGGACAGAGAGAGAGAGAGAGTGTGGGACAGAGAGAGAGAGAGTGTGGGACAGAGAGAGAGAGAGTGTGGGACAGAGAGAGAGAGAGTGTGGGACAGAGAGAGAGAGTGTGGGACAGAGAGAGAGAGAGTGTGGGACAGAGAGAGAGAGAGTGTGGGACAGAGAGAGAGAGAGTGTGGGGCAGAGAGAGAGAGAGTGTGGGACAGAGAGAGAGAGAGTGTGGGACAGAGAGAGAGAGAGTGTGGGACAGAGAGAGAGTGATTGTGGGACAGAGAGAGAGAGAGTGTGGGACAGAGAGAGAGAGTGTGGGACAGAGAGAGAGAGAGTGTGGGACAGAGAGAGAGAGAGAGTGTGGGACAGAGAGAGAGAGAGAGTGTGGGACAGAGAGAGAGAGAGTGTTGGACAGAGAGAGAGAGAGAGTGTGGGACAGAGAGAGAGAGAGTGTGGGACAGAGAGAGAGAGAGTGTGGGACAGAGAGAGAGAGTGTGGGACAGAGAGAGAGAGAGTGTGGGACAGAGAGAGAGAGAGTGTGGGACAGAGAGAGAGAGTGTGTGGGACAGAGAGAGAGAGAGTGTGGGACAGAGAGAGAGAGAGTGTGGGACAGAGAGAGAGAGAGTGTGGGACAGAGAGAGAGAGTGTTGGAGAGAGAGAGAGAGTGTGGGACAGAGAGAGAGAGTGTGTGGGAGAGAGAGAGAGAGTCTGGGACAGAGAGAGAGTGTGGGACAGAGAGAGACAGAGAGAGAGAGAGTGTGGGACAGAGAGAGAGAGAGTGTGGGACAGAGAGAGAGAGAGTGTGGGACAGAGAGAGAGAGAGTGTGGGACAAGAGAGAGAGAGAGTGTGGGACAGAGAGAGAGAGAGTGTGGGACAGAGAGAGAGAGAGAGTGTGGGACAGAGAGAGAGTGTGGGACAGAGAGAGAGAGTGTGGGACAGAGAGAGAGAGAGTGTGGGACAGAGAGAGAGAGAGTGTGGGACAGAGAGAGAGAGAGTGTGGAACAGAGAGAGAGAGTGTGGGACAGAGAGAGAGAGTGTGAGAAAGAGAGAGAGAGAGTGTGGGACAGAGAGAGAGAGAGTGTGGGACAGAGAGAGAGAGAGTGTGGGACAGAGAGAGAGAGAGAGTGTGCGACAGAGAGAGAGAGAGTGTGTGGGACAGAGAGAGAGAGTGTGGGACAGAGAGAGAGAGTGTGGGACAGAGAGAGAGAGAGTGTGGGACAGAGAGAGAGAGTGTGGGAAAAGAGAGAGAGTGTGTGTGGGACAGAGAGAGAGAGTGTTGGGGACAGAGAGAGAGAGAGTGTGGGACAGAGAGAGAGAGAGTGTGGGACAGAGAGAGAGAGTGTGGGACAGAGAGAGAGAGAGTGTGGGACAGAGAGAGAGAGAGAGAGAGTTTGGGACAGAGAGAGAGAGAGTGTGGGACAGAGAGAGAGAGAGTGTGGGACAGAGAGAGAGAGTGTGGGACAGAGAGAGAGAGAGTGGGACAGAGAGAGAGTGTGGGACAGAGAGAGAGAGAGTGTGGGACAGAGAGAGAGAGAGTGTGGGACAGAGAGAGAGAGAGAGAGTGTGGGACAGAGAGAGAGAGTGTGGGACAGAGAGAGAGAGAGTGTGGGACAGAGAGAGAGAGAGTGGGACAGAGATAGAGAGTGGGACAGAGAGAGAGAGAGAGAGAACAGAGAGAGAGAGAGTGTGGACAGAGAGAGAGAGTGGGACAGAGAGAGAGTGGGACAGAGAGAGAGTGTGGGACAGAGAGAGAGAGTGTGGGACAGAGAGAGAGAGAGAGTGTGGGACAGAGAGAGAGAGAGTGGGGGACAGAGAGAGAGAGAGTGTGGGACAGAGAGAGAGAGTGTGGGACAGAGAGAGAGAGAGAGAGTGTGGACAGAGAGAGAGAGAGTGTGGGACAGAGAGAGAGAGAGTGTGGGACAGAGAGAGAGAGTGTGTGTGACAGAGAGAGAAAGAGAGTGTGTGTGACCGAGAGAGAGAGAGAGTGTGCGTGACAGAGAGAGAGAGAGTGTGGGACAGAGAGAGAGAGAGAGAGAGTGTGGGACAGAGAGAGAGAGTGTGGGACAGAGAGAGAGAGAGAGTGTGGACAGAGAGAGAGAGAGTGTGGGACAGAGAGAGAGAGAGTGTGTGGGACAGAGAGAGAGAGAGTGTGGGACAGAGAGAGAGAGTGTGTGACAGAGAGAGAGAGAGTGTGGGACAGAGAGAGAGAGAGTGTGGGACAGAGAGAGAGAGAGAGTGTGGGACAGAGAGAGAGAGAGTGGGACAGAGAGAGAGAGTGTGGGACAGAGAGAGAGAGAGTGTGGGACAGAGAGAGAGTGGGACAGAGAGAGAGAGAGTGTGGGACAGAGAGAGAGAGAGAGAGAGAGTGTGGGACAGAGAGAGAGAGAGAGAGTGGGGAAAGAGAGAAGATAGAGTGTGGGATAGAGAGAGAGAGAGTGTGGGACAGAGAGTGAGAGTGTGGGACAGAGAGAGAGGGAGTGTGAGCGACAGAGAGAGAGAGAGTGTGGATCAGAGAGAGAGAGAGTGTGGGACAGAGAGAGAGAGAGTGTGGGACAGAGAGAGAGAGAGAGTGTGGGACAGAGAGAGAGAGAGTGTGGGACAGAGAGAGAGAGTGTTTGGACAGAGAGAGAGAGAGTGTGGGACAGAGAGAGAGAGAGTGTGGGACAGAGAGAGAGAGTGTGGGACAGAGAGAGAGAGAGAGTGGGACAGAGAGAAGCGAGAGTGTGGGACAGAGAGAGATAGAATGCCGGACAGAGAGAGAGAGAGAGTGTGGGACAGAGAGAGAGAGAGTGTGGGACAGAGAGAGAGAGAGTGTGTGGGACAGAGAGAGAGAGAGAGTGTGGGACAGAGAGAGAGAGAGTGTGGGACAGAGAGAGAGAGTGTGGGACAGAGAGAGAGAGAGTGTGGGACAGAGAGAGAGAGTGTGGGACAGAGAGAGAGAGAGTGTGGGACAGAGAGAGGAAGAGTGTGGGACAGAGAGAGAGAGAGTGTGGGACAGAGAGAAGCGAGAGTGTGGGACAGAGAGAGATAGAATGTGGGACAGAGAGAGAGAGAGAGTGTGGGACAGAGAGAGAGAGAGTGTGGGACAGAGAGAGAGAGAGTGGGACAGATAGAGAGAGAGAGTGTGGGACAGAGAGAGAGAGAGTGTGGGACAGAGAGAGAGAGTGTGGGACAGAGAGAGAGAGAGTGTGGGACAGAGAGAGAGAGAGTGTGGGACAGAGAGAGAGAGAGTGGGACAGAGAGAGAGAGAGTGTGGGACAGAGAGAGAGAGTGTGGGACAGAGAGAGAGAGAGTGTGGGACAGAGAGAGAGAGAGAGAGAGTGGACAGAGAGAGAGAGAGAGTGTGGGACAGAGAGAGAGAGAGTGTGTGGGACAGAGAGAGAGAGAGTGGGACAGAGAGAGAGAGAGAGTGGGACAGAGAGAGAGAGTGTGGGACAGAGAGAGAGAGAAAATGTGGGACAGAGAGAGAGAGAGTGTGGGACAGAGAGAGAGAGTGTGGGACAGAGAGAGAGAGAGTGTGGGACAGAGAGAGAGAGTGTGTGAGACAGAGAGAGAGAGAGAGAGAGAGTGGGACAGAGAGAGAGAGAGTGTGGGACAGAGAGAGAGAGAGAGAGAGAGTGTGGGACAGAGAGAGAGAGAGTGTGGGACAGAGAGAGAGAGAGTGTGGGACAGAGAGAGAGAGAGTGTGGAACAGAGAGAGAGAGTGTGGGACAGAGAGAGAGAGTGTGGGACAGAGAGAGAGAGAGTGTGGGACAGAGAGAGAGAGTGTGGGACAGAGAGAGAGAGAGAGTGTGGACAGAGAGAGAGAGTGTGGGACAGAGAGAGAGAGTGTGGGACAGAGAGAGAGAGAGTGTGGGACAGAGAGAGAGAGAGAGTGTGGGACAGAGAGAGAGAGAGTGGGACAGAGAGAGAGAGAGTGGGACAGAGAGAGAGAGTGGGACAGAGAGAGAGAGAGTGGGACAGAGAGAGAGAGAGAGAGAGTGTGGGACAGAGAGAGAGAGTGTGGGACAGAGAGAAGAGAGAGTGTGGGACAGAGAGAGAGAGAGTGTGGGACAGAGAGAGAGAGAGTGTGACAGAGAGAGAGAGTTTGTGGGACAGAGAGAGAGAGAGAGTGTGGGACAGAGAGAGAGAGTGTGTGACAGAGAGAGAGAGAGTGTGGGACAGACAGAGAGAGAGAGAGTGGGACAGAGAGAGAGACAGAGAGAGAGTGTGGACAGAGAGAGAGAGAGTGTGGGACAGAGAGAGAGAGAGAGAGTGACAGAGAGAGAGAGAGAGTGTGGGACAGAGAGAGAGAGAGAGTGTGTGGGACAGAGAGAGAGAGAGAGTGTGGGACAGAGAGAGAGAGAGTGTGGGACAGAGAGAGAGAGAGTGTGGGACAGAGAGAGAGAGAGTGTGGGACAGAGAGAGAGAGAGTGTGGGACAGAGAGAGAGAGAGAGAGTGGACAGAGAGAGAGAGAGTGTGGGACAGAGAGAGAGAGAGAGAGAGTGTGGACAGAGAGAGAGAGTGTGGGACAGAGAGAGAGAGAGTGTACAGAGAGAGAGAGTGGGACAGAGAGAGAGTGTGGACAGAGAGAGTGTGGACAGAGAGAGAGAGAGTGTGGGACAGAGAGAGAGAGAGTGTGGGACAGAGAGAGAGTGTGTGTGGGACAGAGAGAGAGAGAGTGTGGGAGAGAGAGAGAGAGAGAGTGTGGGACAGAGAGAGAGAGAGTGTGGGACAGAGAGAGAGAGAGTGTGGGACAGAGAGAGAGAGTGTGGGACAGAGAGAGAGAGTGTGGGACAGAGAGAGAGAGTGTGGGACAGAGAGAGAGAGTTTGGCACAGAGAGAGAGAGAGTGTGGGACAGAGAGAGAGAGAGAGATAGAGTGTGGCACAGAGAGAGAGAGTGGGACAGAGAGAGAGAGTGTGGGACAGAGAGAGAGAGTGTGGGACAGAGAGAGAGAGTGTGGGACAGAGAGAGAGAGAGTGTGGGACAGAGAGAGAGAGAGAGAGAGAGTGAGAGAGAGAGAGAGTGGGACAGAGAGAGAGAGTGGGACAGAGAGAGAGAGTGGGGACAGAGAGAGAGAGTGTGGGACAGAGAGAGAGAGAGAGTGTGGGACAGAGAGAGAGAGAGTGTGGGACAGAGAGAGAGAGAGTGTGGGACAGAGAGAGAGAGAGTGTGACAGAGAGAGAGAGAGAGAGAGAGTGTGGGACAGAGAGAGAGAGAGTGGGACAGAGAGAGAGAGAGTGGGACAGAGAGAGAGAGTGGGACAGAGAGAGAGAGTGTGGGACAGAGAGAGAGAGAGAGAGTGTGGGACAGAGAGAGAGAGAGTGTGGGACAGAGAGAGAGAGAATGTGGGAAAAGAGAGAGAGTGTGTGTGGGACAGAGAGAGAGAGTGTTGGGGACAGAGAGAGAGAGAGTGTGGGACAGAGAGAGAGAGAGTGTGGGACAGAGAGAGAGAGAGTGTGGGACAGAGAGAGAGAGTGTGACAGAGAGAGAGAGTGTGGGACAGAGAGAGAGAGAGAGAGAGAGAGAGTGGGACAGAGAGAGAGAGTGGGACAGAGAGAGAGAGAGTGTGGGACAGAGAGAGAGAGAGTGTGGGACAGAGAGAGAGAGAGAGTGGGACAGAGAGAGAGAGAGAGTGGGACAGAGAGAGAGAGAGTGTGGGACAGAGAGAGAGAGAGTGTGGGACAGAGAGAGAGAGAGTGTGGGACAGAGAGAGAGAGAGTGTGACAGAGAGAGAGAGTGTGTGGGACAGAGAGAGAGAGAGAGTGTGGGACAGAGAGAGAGAGAGTGTGGGACAGAGAGAGAGAGAGAGTGGGACAGAGAGGGAGAGAGAGAGAGAGTGTGGGACAGAGAGAGAGAGTGTGGGACAGAGAGAGAGAGAGAGAGTGGGACAGAGAGAGAGAGAGAGTGTGGGACAGAGAGAGAGAGTGTGTGGGACAGAGAGAGAGAGAGAGTGTGGGACAGAGAGAGAGAGAGATTGTGGGACAGAGAGAGAGAGAGTGTGGGACAGAGAGAGAGAGAGTGTGGGACAGAGAGAGAGAGAGTGTTTCGGACAGAGAGAGAGAGTGTGGGCCAGAGAGAGAGAGAGAGTGTGGGACAGAGAGAAGAGAGTGTGGGACAGAGAGAGAGAGAGAGAGTGTGGGACAGAGAGAGAGAGAGTGTGGGACAGAGAGAGAGAGAGTGTGGGACAGAGAGAGAGAGAGTGTGGGACAGAGAGAGAGAGAGTGTGGGACAGAGAGAGAGAGTGTGTGGGACAGAGAGAGAGAGAGTGTGGGACAGAGAGAGAGAGAGTGTGGGACAGAGAGAGAGAGAGTGTGGGACAGAGAGAGAGAGAGTGTGGGACAGAGAGAGAGAGAGTGTGGGACAGAGAGAGAGAGAGAGTGTGACAGAGAGAGAGAGTGTGTGGGACAGAGAGAGAGAGAGTGTGGGACAGAGAGAGAGAGAGTGTGGGACAGAGAGAGAGAGAGTGTGGGACAGAGAGAGAGAGAGTGTGGGACAGAGAGAGAGTGTGTGTGGGACAGAGAGAGAGAGTGTGGGACAGAGAGAGAGAGAGTGTGGGACAGAGAGAAGAGAGAGTGTGGGACAGAGAGAGAGAGTGTGTGGGAGAGAGAGAGAGAGTGTGGGACAGAGAGAGAGAGAGTGTGGGACAGAGAGAGAGAGTGTGGGACAGAGAGAGAGTGTGACAGAGTGTGGACAGAGAGAGAGAGTGTGGACAGAGAGAGAGAGAGTGTGGGACAGAGAGAGAGTGTGGGACAGAGAGAGAGAGAGTGTGGGACAGAGAGAGAGAGAGAGTGTGGACAGAGAGAGAGAGAGTGTGGGACAGAGAGAGAGAGAGTGTGGGACAGAGAGAGAGAGAGTGTGGGACAGAGAGAGAGAGAGTGTGGGACAGAGAGAGAGTGTGTGTGGGACAGAGAGAGAGAGTGTTTCGGACAGAGAGTGAGAGTGTTTCGGACGGAGAGAGAGAGAGTGTGGGACAGAGAGAAGAGAGAGTCTGGGACAGATAGAGAGAGTGTGGACAGAGAGAGAGAGAGTGTGTGGACAGAGAGAGAGAGTGTGGGACAGAGAGAGAGAGAGTGTGGGACAGAGAGAGAGAGAGAGTGTGGGACAGAGAGAGAGAGAGTGTGGGACAGAGAGAGAGAGAGTGTGGGACAGAGAGAGAGAGTGTGGGACAGAGAGAGAGAGAGTGGGACAGAGAGAGAGAGTGTGGGACAGAGAGAGAGAGAGTGTGGGACAGAGAGAGAGAGAGAGTGTTGGACAGAGAGAGAGAGTGTGGGACAGAGAGAGAGAGTGTGGGACAGAGAGAGAGAGAGTGTGGGACAGAGAGAGAGAGTGTGGGAGAGAGAGAGAGAGAGTGTGGGACAGAGAGAGAGAGAGTGTGACAGAGAGAGAGAGAGGGACAGAGAGAGAGAGTGTGGGACAGAGAGAGAGAGAGTGTGGGACAGAGAGAGAGAGTGTGGGACAGAGAGAGAGAGAGAGTGTGGGACAGAGAGAGAGAGAGTGTGGGACAGAGAGAGAGAGAGTGTGGAACAGAGAGAGAGAGTGTGGGACAGAGAGAGAGAGTGTGGGACAGAGAGAGAGAGAGTGACAGAGAGAGAGAGAGTGGGACAGAGAGAGAGAGTGGGACAGAGAGAGAGAGAGTGTGGGACAGAGAGAGAGAGAGGTGGGACAGAGAGAGTTTGGGACAGAGAGAGAGAGAGTGTGAAAGATTGAGAGAGAGTGTGGGACAGAGAGAGTGTTTGACAGAGAGAGAGAGAGTGTGGGACAGAGAGAGAGAGTGTGGGACAGAGAGAGAGAGAGTGTGGGACAGAGAGAGAGAGTGTGGGACAGAGAGAGTGTGGGACAGAGAGAGAGAGAGTGTGGGACAGAGAGAGAGAGAGAGAGAGTGTGGGACAGAGAGAGAGAGAGTGGGACAGAGAGAGAGAGTGGGACAGAGAGAGAGAGTGTGACAGAGAGAGAGAGTGTGACAGAGAGAGAGAGAGTGTGGGACAGAGAGAGAGAGTGTGGGGGACAGAGAGAGAGAGAGTGTGGGACAGAGAGAGAGAGAGTGTGGGACAGAGAGAGAGAGAGTGTGGGACAGAGAGAGAGAGAGTGTGTGGGACAGAGAGAGAGAGAGTGTGGGACAGAGAGAGAGAGAGTGTGGGACAGAGAGAGAGAGAGTGTGGGACAGAGAGAGAGAGAGAGTGGGACAGAGAGAGAGAGAGTGTGGGACAGAGAGAGAGAGAGTGTGGGACAGAGAGAGAGAGATGAGTGGGACAGAGAGAGAGAGTGTGGGACAGAGAGAGAGAGAGTGAGTGGGACAGATAGAGAGAGAGAGTGGGGACAGAGAGAGAGAGTGTGGGACAGAGAGAGAGAGAGTGTGGGACAGAGAGAGAGAGAGAGTGTGGGACAGAGAGAGAGAGTGTGGGACAGAGAGAGAGAGAGTGTGGGACAGAGAGAGAGAGAGTGTGGGACAGAGAGAGAGAGAGTGTGGGACAGAGAGAGAGAGGGTGGGACAGAGAGAGAGAGAGTGTGGGACAGAGAGAGAGAGAGTGTGGGACAGAGAGAGAGAGAGAGTGTGGGACAGAGAGAGAGAGAGTGTGTGACAGAGAGAGAGAGTGGGACAGAGAGAGAGAGAGTGTGGGACAGAGAGAGAGAGAGTGGGACAGAGAGAGAGAGAGTGTGGGACAGAGAGAGAGAGAGTGTGGGACAGAGAGAGAGAGAGTGTGGGACAGAGAGAGAGAGAGTGGGACAGAGAGAGAGAGAGAATGGGACAGAGAGAGAGAGAGAGTGGGACAGAGAGAGAGAGAGTGTGGGACAGAGAGAGAGAGAGTGTGTGGGACAGAGAGAGAGAGTGTGGGACAGAGAGAGAGAGTGTGGGACAGAGAGAGAGAGAGTGTGGGACAGAGAGAGAGAGTGTGGGACAGAGAGAGAGAGTGTGCGACAGAGAGAGAAGAGAGTGTGGGACAGAGAGAGAGAGAGTGTGGACAGAGAGAGAGAGAGAGAGAGAGTGGCAGAGAGAGAGAGAGTGTGGGACAGAGAGAGAGAGAGAGAGGGACAGAGAGAGAGAGAGTGTGACAGAGAGAGAGAGAGTGTGGGACAGAGAGAGAGAGAGTGGGACAGAGAGAGAGAGAGTGTGGGACAGAGAGAGAGAGAGTGTGGGACAGAGAGAGAGAGAGTGGGACAGAGAGACAGAGTGGGACAGAGAGAGAGAGAGAGAGTGTAGGACAGAGAGAGAGAGAGTGTGGGACAGAGAGAGAGAGAGTGTGGGACAGAGAGAGAGAGTGTGGGACAGAGAGAGAGAGAGTGTGGGACAGAGAGAGAGAGAGAGAGTGTGGGACAGAGAGAGAGAGAGTGGGACAGAGAGAGAGTGGGACAGAGAGAGAGAGTGGGACAGAGAGAGAGAGAGTGGGGCAGAGAGAGAGAGAGAGTGTGGACAGAGAGAGAGAGTGTGGGGACAGAGAAGAGAGAGTGTGGGACAGAGAGAGAGAGAGTGGGGACAGAGAGAGAGAGTGTGGGACAGAGAGAGAGAGAGTGTGGGACAGAGAGAGAGAGTGGGACAGAGAGAGAGAGAGTGTGGGACAGAGAGAGAGAGAGTGTGGGACAGAGAGAGAGAGTGTGGGACAGAGAGAGAGAGTGTGGGACAGAGAGAGAGAGTGTGGGACAGAGAGAGAGAGAGAGAGTGTGGGACAGAGAGAGAGAGAGTGTGGGACAGAGAGAGAGAGAGTGGGACAGAGAGAGAGAGTGGAACAGAGAGAGAGTGTGGGACAGAGAGAGAGAGTTTGGGACAGAGAGAGAGAGAGAGAGTGTGGGACAGAGAGAGAGAGAGTGTGGGACAGAGAGAGAGAGAGTGTGGGACAGAGAGAGAGAGAGTGTGGGACAGAGAGAGAGAGAGTGTGGGACAGAGAGAGAGAGAGTGGGACAGAGAGAGAGAGAGTGTGGGACAGAGAGAGAGTGTGGGACAGAGAGAGAGAGAGAGTGTGGGACAGAGAGAGAGAGTGTGGGACAGAGAGAGAGAGAGTGAAGGACAGAGAGAGAGAGAGTGTGGGACAGAGAGAGAGAGAGAGTGTGGGACAGAGAGAGAGAGTGTGGGACAGAGAGAGAGTGTGACAGAGAGAGAGAGGGAGTGGGACAGAGAGAGAGAGTGTGGGACAGAGAGAGAGAGAGAGTGTGGGACAGAGAGAGAGAGTGTGGGACAGAGAGAGTGTGGGACAGAGAGAGAGAGAGTGTGGGACAGAGAGAGAGAGAGAGTGTGGGACAGAGAGAGAGAGAGTGGGACAGAGAGAGAGAGTGGGACAGAGAGAGAGAGTGGGACAGAGAGAGAGAGTGTGGGACAGAGAGAGAGAGAGAGAGTGGGACAGAGAGAGAGAGAGTGTGGGACAGAGAGAGAGAGAGTGTGGGACAGAGAGAGAGAGAGTGTGGGACAGAGAGAGAGAGAGAGTGTGGGACAGAGAGAGAGAGAGTGTGTGGGACAGAGAGAGAGAGAGTGTGGGACAGAGAGAGAGAGAGTGTGGGACAGAGAGAGAGAGTGTGGGACAGAGAGAGAGAGAGTGTGGGACAGAGAGAGAGAGAGTGTGGGACAGAGAGAGAGAGAGTGTGGGACAGAGAGAGAGAGAGAGTGGGACAGAGAGAGAGAGAGAGAGAGTGTGGGACAGAGAGAGAGAGTGTGGGACAGAGAGAGAGAGAGAGAGAGTGGGACAGAGAGAGAGAGAGAGTGTGGGACAGAGAGAGAGAGAGTGTGGGACAGAGAGAGAGAGAGAGTGTGGGACAGAGAGAGAGAGAGTGTGGGACAGAGAGAGAGAGTGTGGGACAGAGAGAGAGAGTGTGGGACAGAGAGAGAGAGAGTGTGGGACAGAGAGAGAGAGTTGGGACAGAGAGAGAGAGAGTGTGGGACAGAGAGAGAGAGAGTGTGGGACAGAGAGAGAGAGAGTGTGGACAGAGAGAGAGAGTGTGGGACAGAGAGAGAGAGAGTGTGGGACAGAGAGAGAGAGTGTGGGACAGAGAGAGAGAGAGTGTGGGACAGAGAGAGAGAGTGTGGGACAGAGAGAGAGAGAGTGTGGGACAGAGAGAGAGAGAGTGGGACAGAGAGAGAGAGAGTGTGGGACAGAGAGAGAGAGAGTGTGGGACAGAGAGAGAGAGAGAGTGTGGGACAGAGAGAGAGAGAGAGAGAGAGTGTGTGACAGAGAGAGAGAGAGAGAGTGGGACAGAGAGAGAGAGAGTGTGGGACAGAGAGAGAGAGAGTGTGGGACAGAGAGAGAGAGATGTGACAGAGAGAGAGAGAGAGTGTGGGACAGAGAGAGAGAGTGTGGGACAGAGAGAGAGTGGGTGTGGGAAAGAGAGAGAGAGTGTGGGACAGAGAGAGAGAGACAGAGAGAGACGAGAGTGTGGACAGAGGAGAGAGAGTGTGGGACAGAGAGAGAGAGAGAGAGAGAGAGTGTGGGACAGAGAGAGAGAGAGTGTGGGACAGAGAGAGAGAGAGAGAGTGTGGGACAGAGAGAGAGAGAGTGTGGGACAGAGAGAGAGAGAGTGGGACAGAGAGAGAGAGAGTGTGGGACAGAGAGAGAGAGTGTGTGGGACAGAGAGAGAGAGAGTGTGGACAGAGAGAGAGAGAGTGGGGGACAGAGAGAGAGAGAGTGTGGGACAGAGAGAGAGAGTGTGGGACAGAGAGAGAGAGAGTGTGGGACAGAGAGAGAGAGAGTGGGACAGAGAGAGAGAGAGTGTGGGACAGAGAGAGAGAGAGAGTGTGGGACAGAGAGAGAGAGAGAGAGTGTGGGACAGAGAGAGAGAGAGTGTGGGACAGAGAGAGAGAGAGTGTGGGACAGAGAGAGAGAGAGTGTGGGACAGAGAGAGAGAGAGTGTGGGACAGAGAGAGAGAGAGAGTGTGCGACAGAGAGAGAGAGAGTGTGGGACAGAGAGAGAGAGAGTGTGGGACAGAGAGAGAGAGAGAGAGAGTGTGGGACAGAGAGAGAGAGTGTGGGACAGAGAGAGAGAGAGAGAGAGACAGACAGAGAGAGAGAGTGTGGGACAGAGAGAGAGAGAGTGTGGGACAGAGAGAGAGAGAGAGTGTGGGACAGAGAGAGAGAGAGTGTGGGACAGAGAGAGAGAGAGTGTGGGACAGAGAGAGAGAGAGTGTGGGACAGAGAGAGAGAGAGTGTGGGACAGAGAGAGAGAGAGTGTGGGACAGAGAGAGAGAGAGTGTGGGACAGAGAGAGAGAGAGTGTGGGACAGAGAGAGACAGAGAGAGAGTTTGGGTAGAGAGAGAGAGAGTGTGGGACAGAGAGAGAGAGAGTGTGGGACAGAGAGAGAGAGAGTGTGGGACAGAGAGAGAGAGAGTGTGGAACAGAGAGAGAGAGACTGTGGGACAGAGAGAGAGAGAGTGGGACAGAGAGAGAGAGATTGTGGGACAGAGAGAGAGAGAGTGTGGGACAGAGAGAGAGAGAGGGTGGGACAGAGAGAGAGAGAGTGGGACAGAGAGAGAGAGAGTGTGTGACAGAGAGAGAGAGTGTGGGGGACAGAGAGAGAGAGAGTGTGGGACAGAGAGAGAGAGTGTGGGACAGAGAGAGAGAGAGTGTGGGACAGAGAGAGAGAGAGTGTGGGACAGAGAGAGAGAGAGTGTGGGACAGAGAGAGAGAGTGTGTGGGACAGAGAGAGAGAGAGTGTGGACAGAGAGAGAGAGAGTGTGGGACAGAGAGAGAGAGAGTGTGGGACAGAGAGAGAGAGTGTGGGACAGAGAGAGAGAGAGTGTGGGACAGAGAGAGAGAGTGTTGGACAGAGAGAGAGAGAGTGTGGGACAGAGAGAGAGTGTGGGACAGAGAGAGAGAGAGTGTGGGAAAGAGAGAGAGAGTGGGTGGGACAGAGAGAGAGAGAGTGGGACAGAGAGAGAGAGAGTGTGGGACAGAGAGAGAGAGAGTGTGGGACAGAGAGAGAGAGAGTGTGGGACAGAGAGAGAGAGTGTGGGACAGAGAGAGAGAGAGAGTGTGGACAGAGAGAGAGAGAGTGTGGGACAGAGAGAGAGAGAGTGTGGACAGAGAGAGAGAGAGTGTGACAGAGAGAGAGAGAGTGGGACAGAGAGAGAGAGAGTGTGGGACAGAGAGAGAGTGTGGGACAGAGAGAGAGAGAGTGTGGGACAGAGAGAGAGAGAGTGTGGGACAGAGAGAGAGAGTGTGTGGGACAGAGAGAGAGAGTGTGGGACAGAGAGAGAGAGAGTGTGTGCGACAGAGAGAGAGAGAGTGTGTGGGACAGAGAGAGAGAGTGTGGGACAGAGAGAGAGAGTGTGGGACAGAGAGAGAGAGAGTGTGGGACAGAGAGAGAGAGAGTGTGGGACAGAGAGAGAGAGAGTGTGGGACAGAGAGAGAGAGTGTGGGACAGAGAGAGAGAGTGTGGGACAGAGAGAGAGTGTGGGACAGAGAGAGAGAGAGTGTGGGACAGAGAGAGAGAGAGTGTGGGACAGAGAGAGAGAGAGAGTGCGACAGAGAGAGAGAGAGTGTGGGACAGAGAGAGAGAGAGTGTGGAACAGAGAGAGAGAGTGTGGGACAGAGAGAGAGAGAGTGTGGGACAGAGAGAGAGAGTGGGACAGAGAGAGAGAGAGAGAGTGTGGGACAGAGAGAGAGAGAGTGTGGGACAGAGAGAGAGAGAGTGGGACAGAGAGAGAGAGTGGGACAGAGAGAGAGTGTGGGACAGAGAGAGAGAGTGTGGGACAGAGAGAGAGAGAGAGAGTGGGACAGAGAGAGAGAGAGTGTGGGACAGAGAGAGAGAGAGTGTGGGACAGAGAGAGAGAGAGTGTGGGACAGAGAGAGAGAGAGTGTGGGACAGAGAGAGAGAGAGTGTGGGACAGAGAGAGAGAGAGTGTGGAAAAGAGAGAGAGAGTGTGGGACAGAGAGAGAGAGAGTGTGGGACAGAGAGAGAGAGAGTGTGGGACAGAGAGAGAGAGAGAGTGTGGGACAGAGAGAGAGAGTGTGGGACAGAGAGAGAGAGAGTGTGGGACAGAGAGAGAGAGAGTGTGGAGAGAGAGAGAGAGAGAGTGTGGGACAGAGAGAGAGAGAGTGGGACAGAGAGAGAGTGGGACAGAGAGAGAGAGTGGGACAGAGAGAGAGAGAGTGGGGCAGAGAGAGAGAGAGAGAGTGTGACAGAGAGAGAGAGTGTGGGACAGAGAGAAGAGAGTGTGGGACAGAGAGAGAGAGAGTCTGGGACAGAGAGAGAGAGAGTGTGGGACAGAGAGAGAGAGAGTGTGGGACAGAGAGAGAGAGAGAGTGTGGACAGAGAGAGAGAGAGTGTGGGACAGAGAGAGAGAGAGTGTGGGACAGAGAGAGAGAGAGTGGGACAGAGAGAGAGAGAGTGTGGGACAGAGAGAGAGAGAGTGTGGGACAGAGAGAGAGAGAGAGAGTGGGGACAGAGAGAGAGAGTGTGGAACACAGAGAGAGAGAGAGAGAGTGTGGGACAGAGAGAGAGAGAGAGTGTGGGACAGAGAGAGAGAGAGTGTGGGACAGAGAGAGAGAGAGTGTGGGACAGAGAGAGAGAGAGTGTGGAGAGAGAGAGAGAGTGTGTGACAGAGAGAGAGAGAGAGAGTGTGGGACAGAGAGAGAGAGAGTGTGGGACAGAGAGAGAGAGAGAGAGTGTGGAACAGAGAGAGAGAGTGTGGGACAGAGAGAGAGAGAGTGTGACAGAGAGAGAGAGAGTGGGACAGAGAGAGAGTGTGGACAGAGAGAGAGTGTGGGACAGAGAGAGAGAGAGAGTGTGGGACAGAGAGAGAGAGAGTGTGGGACAGAGAGAGAGAGAGTGTGGGACAGAGAGAGAGAGAGTGTGGGACAGAGAGAGAGAGAGTGTGGGACAGAGAGAGAGAGAGTGGGACAGAGAGAGAGAGTGTGGGACAGAGAGAGAGAGAGTGTGGGACAGAGAGAGAGAGTGTGGGACAGAGAGAGAGAGTGTGGGACAGAGAGAGAGAGAGAGTGTGGGACAGAGAGAGAGAGAGTGTGGGACAGAGAGAGAGAGAGAGAGAGAGTGTCTGACAGAGAGAGAGAGTGTGGGACAGAGAGAGAGAGAGTGTGGGACAGAGAGAGAGAGTGTGGGACAGAGAGAGAGAGAGTGTGGGACAGAGAGAGAGAGAGTGTGGGACAGAGAGAGAGAGAGAGAGAGTGGGACAGAGAGAGAGAGTGGGACAGAGAGAGACAGTGGGACAGAGAGAGAGAGTGTGGGACAGAGAGAGAGAGTGTGGGACAGAGAGAGAGAGAGAGTGTGGGACAGAGAGAGAGAGTGTGGGACAGAGAGAGAGAGTGTGGGACAGAGAGAGAGAGAGTGTGGGACAGAGAGAGAGAGAGAGAGAGAGTGTGGGACAGAGAGAGAGAGAGTGGGACAGAGAGAGAGAGTGGGACAGAGAGAGAGAGAGTGGGACAGAGAGAGAGAGAGTGTGGGACAGAGAGAGAGAGAGAGAGTGTGGGACAGAGAGAGAGAGAGTGTGGGACAGAGAGAGAGAGAGTGTGGGACAGAGAGAGAGAGAGTGTGGGACAGAGAGAGAGAGTGTGGGACAGAGAGAGAGAGTGTGTGGGACAGAGAGAGAGAGAGTGTGGGACAGAGAGAGAGAGAGTGTGGGACAGAGAGAGAGAGAGTGGGACAGAGAGAGAGAGTGTGGGACAGAGAGAGAGAGTGTGGGACAGAGAGAGAGAGTGTGGTACAGAGAGAGAGAGAGTGGGACAGAGAGAGAGAGTGTGGGACAGAGAGAGAGAGAGAGAGTGTGGGACAGAGAGAGAGAGAGTGTGGGACAGAGAGAGAGAGAGTGTGGGACAGAGAGAGAGAGAGTGTGGGACAGAGAGAGAGAGAGTGTGGGACAGAGAGAGAGAGAGTGTGGGACAGAGAGAGAGAGAGTGTGGACAGAGAGAGAGAGAGTGTGGGACAGAGAGAGAGAGAGAGTCTGAGGGACAGAGAGAGAGAGAGTGTGGGACAGAGAGAGAGAGAGAGTGGGACAGAGAGAGAGAGAGAGAGTGTGGGACAGAGAGAGAGAGTGTGGGACAGAGAGAGAGAGAGAGAGTGTGGGACAGAGAGAGAGAGAGAGTGTGGGACAGAGAGAGAGAGAGTGTGTGGGACAGAGAGAGAGAGAGAGTGTGGGACAGAGAGAGAGAGAGAGAGTGTGGGACAGAGAGAGAGAGAGTGTGGGACAGAGAGAGAGAGAGTGTGGGACAGAGAGAGAGAGAGTGTGGGACAGAGAGAGAGAGTGTGGGACAGAGAGAGAGAGAGTGTGGGACAGAGAGAGAGAGAGTGTGGGACAGAGAGAGAGAGAGAGAGAGTGTGGGACAGAGAGAGAGAGTGTGTGACAGAGAGAGAGAGAGAGTGTGGGACAGAGAGAGAGAGAATGTGGGACAGAGAGAGAGAGAGTGTGGGACAGAGAGAGAGAGTGTCTGACAGAGAGAGAGAGAGTGTGGGACAGAGAGAGAGAGAGTGTGGGACAGAGAGAGAGAGAGTGTGGGACAGAGAGAGAGAGAGAGTGTGGGACAGACAGAGAGAGAGAGTGTGGGACAGAGAGAGAGAGAGTGTGGGACAGAGAGAGAGAGAGTGTGGGACAGAGAGAGAGAGAGTGTGGGACAGAGAGAGAGAGTGTGGGAGAGAGAGAGAGTGTGGAAGGGCGAGAGCGAGAGAGTGCGGGAGAGCAAGAGAGAGAGAGTGTGGGACAGAGAGAGAGAGAGTGTGGGACAGAGAGAGAGAGAGTGTGGGACAGAGAGAGAGAGAGTGTGGACAGAGAGAGAGAGTGTCTGACAGAGAGAGAGAGAGTGTGGGACAGAGAGAGAGAGTGTGTGGGACAGAGAGAGAGAGTGGGACAGAGAGAGAGTGTGGGACAGAGAGAGAGAGTGTGGGACAGAGAGAGAGAGAGTGTGGGACAGAGAGAGAGAGAGAGAGTGTGGACAGAGAGAGAGAGTGTGGGACAGAGAGAGAGAGAGTGTGGGACCGAGAGAGAGAGAGAGAGTGTGGACAGAGAGAGAGAGAGTGTGGGACAGAGAGAGAGAGAGAGTGTGGGACAGAGAGAGAGAGAGTGTGGGACAGAGAGAGAGAGAGTGTGGGACAGAGAGAGAGAGTGTGGGACAGAGAGAGAGAGTGTGGACAGAGAGAGAGAGAGTGTGGGACAGAGAGAGAGAGAGTGTGGGAAAGAGAGAGAGAGAGAGTGTGGGACAGAGAGAGAGAGTGTGGGACAGAGAGAGAGAGAGTGTGTGGGACAGAGAGAGAGAGTGTGGGACAGAGAGAGAGAGAGTGTGGGACAGAGAGAGAGAGAGAGTGTGGGACAGAGAGAGAGAGAGTGTGGGACAGAGAGAGAGAGAGTGTGGGACAGAGAGAGAGAGTGTGGGACAGAGAGAGAGAGAGTGGGACAGAGAGAGAGTGTGGGACAGAGAGAGAGAGAGTGGGACAGAGAGAGAGAGAGTGTGGGACAGAGAGAGAGAGTGTGTGGGACAGAGAGAGAGAGTGTGGGACAGAGAGAGAGAGAGTGTGGGACAGAGAGAGAGAGTGTGGGACAGAGAGAGAGAGAGAGAGAGTGTGGGACAGAGAGAGAGAGAGTGTGGGACAGAGAGAGAGAGAGTGGGACAGAGAGAGAGAGTGTGGGACAGAGAGAGAGTGTGTGACAGAGAGAGAGAGTGTGGGACAGAGAGAGAGAGTGTGTGGGACAGAGAGAGAGAGAGTGTGGGACAGAGAGAAGAGAGAGTGTGGGACAGAGAGAGAGAGAGTGTGGGACAGAGAGAGAGAGAGAGTGGGACAGAGAGAGAGAGAGTGGGACAGAGAGAGAGAGAGTGGGACAGAGAGAGAGTGGGACAGAGAGAGAGAGAGTGTGGGACAGAGAGAGAGAGTGTGGGACAGAGAGAGAGTGTGGGACAGAGAGAGAGAGAGTGTGGGACAGAGAGAGAGAGTGTGGGACAGAGAGAGAGAGTGGGACAGAGAGAGAGAGAGAGTGGGACAGAGAGAGAGAGTGTGGGACAGAGAGAGAGAGAGTGTGGGACAGAGAGAGAGAGTGTGGGACAGAGAGATGTGGACAGAGAGAGAGAGAGTGTGGACAGAGAGAGAGAGAGAGAGAGAGTGTGACAGAGAGAGAGAGAGTGGGACAGAGAGAGAGAGTGTGGACAGAGAGAGAGAGAGTGTGGACAGAGAGAGAGAGTGTGGGACAGAGAGAGAGAGAGAGTGTGGACAGAGAGAGAGAGAGTGTGGGACAGAGAGAGAGAGAGTGTGGGACAGAGAGAGAGAGAGTGTGGGACAGAGAGAGAGAGTGTGGGACAGAGAGAGAGAGAGTGTGTGGGACAGAGAGAGAGAGAGTGTGGGACAGAGAGAGAGAGAGTGTGGGACAGAGAGAGAGAGTGTGTGGGAGAGAGAGAGAGAGAGTGTGGGACAGAGAGAGAGAGAGTGTGGGACAGAGAGAGAGAGAGTGTGGGACAGAGAGAGAGAGAGTGTGGACAGAGAGAGAGAGTGTGGGACAGAGAGAGAGAGAGAGAGAGTGGACAGAGAGAGAGAGAGTGTGGGACAGAGAGAGAGAGTGTGTGGACAGAGAGAGAGAGAGAGTGTGGGACAGAGAGAGAGAGAGTGTGGGACAGAGAGAGAGAGAGTGTGGGACAGAGAGAGAGAGAGTGTGGGACAGAGAGAGAGAGTGTGGGACAGAGAGAGAGAGAGTGTGGGACAGAGAGAGAGAGTGTGGGACAGAGAGAGAGAGAGTGTGGGACAGAGAGAGAGAGAGTGTGGGACAGAGAGAGAGAGAGAGAGTGTGGGACAGAGAGAGAGAGAGTGTGGGGCAGAGAGAGAGAGAGTGTGGGACAGAGAGAGAGAGAGTGTGTGACAGAGAGAGAGAGAGTGGGACAGAGAGAGAGAGAGTGTGGGACAGAGAGAGAGAGAGTGTGGGACAGAGAGAGAGAGAGTGTGGGACAGAGAGAGAGAGAGTGGGACAGAGAGAGAGAGAGAGTGGGACAGAGAGAGAGAGAGAGCGTGGGACAGAGAGAGAGAGAGAGTGGGACAGAGAGAGAGAGAGTGTGGGACAGAGAGAGAGAGTGTGGGACAGAGAGAGAGAGTGTGGGACAGAGAGAGAGAGAGTGTGGGACAGAGAGAGAGAGAGTGGGGGACAGAGAGAGAGAGTGTGGGACAGAGAGAGAGAGATTGGGACAGAGAGAGAGAGGGTGTGGGACAGAGAGAGAGAGAGAGAGAGAGAGTGGGACAGAGAGAGAGAGAGTGTGGGACAGAGAGAGAGAGAGAGAGTGTGGGACAGAGAGAGAGAGAGTGTGGGACAGAGAGAGAGAGAGTGTGGGACAGAGAGAGAGAGAGTGGGACAGAGAGAGAGAGAGTGTGGGACAGAGAGAGAGAGAGTGTGGGACAGAGAGAGAGAGAGTGTGGACAGAGAGAGAGAGAGTGTGGGACAGAGAGAGAGAGAGAGTGTGGGACAGAGAGAGAGAGTGTGGGACAGAGAGAGAGAGTGTTGGACAGAGAGAGAGAGTGTGGGACAGAGAGAGAGAGTGTGGGACAGAGAGAGAGAGAGAGAGAGTGGGACAGAGAGAGAGAGAGTGGGACAGAGAGAGAGTGGGACAGAGAGAGAGAGTGGGACAGAGAGAGAGAGAGTGGGACAGAGAGAGAGAGAGAGTGTGGGACAGAGAGAGAGAGTGTGTGACAGAGAGAGAGAGAGTGTGGGACAGAGAGAGAGAGAGAGTGGGACAGAGAGAGAGAGTGTGGGACAGAGAGAGAGAGTGTGGGACAGAGAGAGAGAGTGTGGGACAGAGAGAGAGAGAGAGTGGGACAGAGAGAGAGAGAGTGTGGGACAGAGAGAGAGAGTGTGGGACAGAGAGAGAGAGAGTGTGGGACAGAGAGAGAGAGTGTGGGACAGAGAGAGAGAGAGAGAGTGTGGGACAGAGAGAGAGAGAGTGTGGGACAGAGAGAGAGAGAGTGGGACAGAGAGAGAGAGTGGGACAGAGAGAGAGTGTGGGACAGAGAGAGAGAGTGTGGGACAGAGAGAGAGAGAGAGTGGGACAGAGAGAGAGAGAGTGTGGGACAGAGAGAGAGAGTGTGGGACAGAGAGAGAGAGAGTGTGGGACAGAGAGAGAGAGAGAGTGTGGGACAGAGAGAGAGAGAGTGGGACAGAGAGAGAGAGAGTGGGACAGAGAGAGAGTGTGGGACAGAGAGAGAGAGAGAGTGTGGGACAGAGAGAGAGAGTGTGGGACAGAGAGAGTGTGGGACAGAGAGAGAGAGAGTGTGGGACAGAGAGAGAGAGAGAGTGTGGGACAGAGAGAGAGAGTGTGGGACAGAGAGAGAGAGTGTGACAGAGAGAGAGAGAGTGTGGGACAGAGAGAGAGAGAGTGTGGGACAGAGAGAGAGAGAGTGTGGGACAGAGAGAGAGAGTGTGGGACAGAGAGAGAGAGGACAGAGAGAGAGAGAGTGTGGACAGAGAGAGAGAGAGAGAGAGTGTGGGACAGAGAGAGAGAGAGTGGGACAGAGAGAGAGTGGGACAGAGAGAGAGAGTGGGACAGAGAGAGAGAGAGTGTGGGACAGAGAGAGAGAGAGAGTGTGGGACAGAGAGAGAGAGAGTGTGGGACAGAGAGAGAGAGAGAGTGTGGGACAGAGAGAGAGAGAGTGTGGACAGAGAGAGAGAGAGAGTGTGGGACAGAGAGAGAGAGAGTGTGTGGGACAGAGAGAGAGAGAGTGTGGGACAGAGAGAGAGAGAGTGTGGGACAGAGAGAGAGAGTGTGGGACAGAGAGAGAGAGAGTGTGGGACAGAGAGAGAGAGAGTGTGGGACAGAGAGAGAGAGAGTGTGGGACAGAGAGAGAGAGAGAGTGGGACAGAGAGAGAGAGAGAGAGAGAGTGTGGGACAGAGAGAGAGAGAGTGGGACAGAGAGAGAGAGAGAGTGGACAGAGAGAGAGAGAGAGTGTGGGACAGAGAGAGAGAGTGTGTGGGACAGAGAGAGAGAGAGTGTGGGACAGAGAGAGAGAGAGAGTGTGGGACAGAGAGAGAGAGAGTGTGGGACAGAGAGAGAGAGAGAGTGTGGGACAGAGAGAGAGAGTGTGTGGGACAGAGAGAGAGAGTGTGGGACAGAGAGAGAGAGAGTGTGGGACAGAGAGAGAGAGAGTGTGGGACAGAGAGAGAGAGAGAGAGTGTGGGACAGAGAGAGAGAGAGTGTGGGACAGAGAGAGAGAGAGTGGGACAGAGAGAGAGAGAGTGTGGGACAGAGAGAGAGAGAGTGGGACAGAGAGAGAGAGAGTGTGGGACAGAGAGAGAGAGAGTGTGGGACAGAGAGAGAGAGAGTGTGGGACAGAGAGAGAGAGAGTGTGGACAGAGAGAGAGAGAGAGTGGGACAGAGAGGGAGAGAGAGAGAGAGTGTGGGACAGAGAGAGAGAGAGAGAGTGGGACAGAGAGAGAGAGAGAGTGTGGGACAGAGAGAGAGAGTGTTGGACAGAGAGAGAGAGTGTGGGACAGAGAGAGAGAGAGAGTGTGGGACAGAGAGAGAGAGTGTGGGACAGAGAGAGAGAGAGTGTGGGACAGAGAGAGAGAGTGTGGGACAGAGAGAGAGAGTGTGGGACAGAGAGAGAGAGAGAGAGTGTGGGACAGAGAGAGAGAGAGTGTGGGACAGAGAGAGAGAGAGAGAGAGATAGTGTGGGACAGAGAGAGAGAGAGTGTGGGACAGAGAGAGAGAGAGTGTGGGACAGAGAGAGAGAGAGTGTGGACAGAGAGAGAGAGAGAGTGGGACAGAGAGAGAGAGAGTGTGGGACAGAGAGAGAGAGAGTGTGGGACAGAGAGAGAGAGAGTGTGGGACAGAGAGAGAGAGAGTGGGACAGAGAGAGAGAGAGAGTGTGGGACAGAGAGAGAGAGTGTGGGACAGAGAGAGAGAGAGTGTGGGACAGAGAGAGAGAATGTGTGGGACAGAGAGAGAGAGAGTGTGGGACAGAGAGAGAGAGAGAGTGGACAGAGAGAGAGAGAGAGAGAGAGTGTGGGACAGAGAGAGAGAGAGTGTGGGACAGAGAGAGAGAGAGTGTGGGACAGAGAGAGAGAGAGTGTGGGACAGAGAGAGAGAGAGTGTGGGACAGAGAGAGAGAGAGAGTGTGGGACAGAGAGAGAGAGAGTGTGGGACAGAGAGAGAGAGAGTGGGACAGAGAGAGAGAGAGAGAGAGAGAGTATGGGACAGAGAGAGAGAGTGTGGGACAGAGAGAGAGAGAGTGGGACAGAGAGAGAGAGAGTGTGGGACAAGAGAGAGAGAGAGTGTGTGGGACAGAGAGAGAGAGAGAGTGTGACAGAGAGAGAGAGAGAGTGTGGGAGAGAGAGAGTGTGGGACAGAGAGAGAGAGAGTGTGGGAGAGAGAGAGAGAGTGTGGGACAGAGAGAGAGAGTGTGGGACAGAGAGAGAGAGAGTGTGGGACAGAGAGAGAGAGTGTGGGACAGAGAGAGAGAGAGAGAGTGTGGGACAGAGAGAGAGAGAGAGAGTGTGGGACAGAGAGAGAGAGTGTGGGACAGAGAGAGAGAGTGTGGGACAGAGAGAGAGAGAGTGGGACAGAGAGAGAGAGTGTGGGACAGAGAGAGAGAGAGTGTGGGACAGAGAGAGAGAGAGTGTGGGACAGAGAGAGAGAGAGTGTGGGACAGAGAGAGAGAGAGAGTGTGGGACAGAGAGAGAGAGTGTGGGACAGAGAGAGAGAGAGTGTGGGACAGAGAGAGAGAGTGTGGGACAGAGAGAGAGAGAGTGTGGGACAGAGAGAGAGAGAGTGTGGGACAGAGAGAGAGAGAGTGTGTGGGACAGAGAGAGAGAGTGTTTGCGACAGAGAGAGAGAGAGTGTGGGACAGAGAGAGAGAGAGTGGGACAGAGAGAGAGAGAGTGTGGGACAGAGAGAGAGAGTGTGACAGAGAGAGAGAGAGTGTGGGACAGAGAGAGAGAGTGTGGGACAGAGAGAGAGAGAGAGTGTGGGACAGAGAGAGAGTGTGGGACAGAGAGAGAGAGAGTGTGGGACAGAGAGAGAGAGAGAGTGAGTGTGGGACAGAGAGAGAGAGAGTGTGGGACAGAGAGAGAGGGAGTGTGGGACAGAGAGAGAGAGAGTGTGGGACAGAGAGAGAGAGAGTGTGGGACAGAGAGAGAGAGAGTGTGGGACAGAGAGAGAGAGAGAGTGTGGGACAGAGAGAGAGAGAGTGTGGGACAGAGAGAGAGAGAGAGTGTGGGACAGAGAGAGAGAGAGTGTGTGTGGGACAGAGAGAGAGAGTGTGGGACAGAGAGAGAGAGAGTGTGGGACAGAGAGAGAGAGTGTGGGACAGAGAGAGAGAGAGTGTGGGACAGAGAGAGAGAGAGTGTGGGACAGAGAGAGAGAGAGTGTGGGACAGAGAGAGAGAGTGTGGGACAGAGAGAGAGAGAGTGTGTGGGACAGAGAGAGAGAGAGTGTGGGACAGAGAGAGAGAGTGTGGGACAGAGAGAGAGAGAGTGTGGGACAGAGAGAGAGAGAGAGTGTGGGACAGAGAGAGAGAGAGTGTGGGACAGAGAGAGAGAGAGTGTGGGACAGAGAGAGAGAGTGTGGGACAGAGAGAGAGAGTGTGGGACAGAGAGAGAGAGGCAGAGAGAGAGAGAGTGTGGGACAGAGAGAGAGAGTGTGTGGACAGAGAGAGAGAGAGTGTGGGACAGAGAGAGAGAGAGAGTGTGGGACAGAGAGAGAGAGAGTGTGGGACAGAGAGAGAGAGAGTGTGGGACAGAGAGAGAGAGAGAGTGGGACAGAGAGAGAGAGTGTGGGACAGAGAGAGAGAGAGAGAGAGTGTGGGACAGAGAGAGAGAGAGTGTGGGACAGAGAGAGAGAGAGTGGGACAGAGAGAGAGAGTGGGACAGAGAGTGTGGGACCGATAGAGAGAGTTTGGGACAGAGAGAGAGGGAGTGTGAGCGACAGAGAGAGAGAGAGTGTGGACAGAGAGAGAGAGAGTGTGGGACAGAGAGAGAGAGAGTGTGGGACAGAGAGAGAGAGAGTGTGGGACAGAGAGAGAGAGTGGGACAGAGAGAGAGAGTGTGGGACAGAGAGAGAGTGTGGGACAGAGAGAGAGAGGGTGTGGGACAGAGAGAGAGAGGCAGAGAGAGAGTGGGACAGAGAGAGAGAGAGTGGGACAGAGAGAGAGAGTGTGGGACAGAGAGAGAGAGAGAGTGTGGGACAGAGAGAGAGAGAGTGTGGGACAGAGAGAGTGTGGGACAGAGAGAGAGAGAGTGTGGGACAGAGAGAGAGAGAGAGAGAGAGTGTGGGACAGAGAGAGAGAGAGTGGGACAGAGAGAGAGAGTGGGACAGAGAGAGAGAGTGGGACAGAGAGAGAGAGTGTGGGACAGAGAGAGAGAGAGAGTGTGGGACAGAGAGAGAGAGAGTGTGGGACAGAGAGAGAGAGAGTGTGGGACAGAGAGAGAGAGAGTGTGGGACAGAGAGAGAGAGAGAGTGTGGGACAGAGAGAGAGAGAGTGTGTGGACAGAGAGAGAGAGAGTGTGGGACAGAGAGAGAGAGAGTGTGGGACAGAGAGAGAGAGTGTGTGGGACAGAGAGAGAGAGAGAGTGTGGGACAGAGAGAGAGAGAGTGTGGGACAGAGAGAGAGAGAGTGTGGGACAGAGAGAGAGAGAGAGTGGACAGAGAGAGGGAGAGAGAGAGAGAGTGTGGGACAGAGAGAGAGAGTGCGGGACAGAGAGAGACAGAGAGTGTGGGACAGAGAGAGAGAGAGATTGTGGGACAGAGAGAGAGAGTGTGTGGGACAGAGAGAGAGAGAGTGTGGGACAGAGAGAGAGAGAGTGTGGGACAGAGAGAGAGAGTGTGGGACAGAGAGAGAGAGAGTGTGGGACAGAGAGAGAGAGAGTGTGGGCCAGAGAGAGAGTGTGGGACAGAGAGAGAGAGAGTGTGGGACAGAGAGAGAGAGAGTGTGGGACAGAGAGAGAGAGAGAGAGAGTGTGGGACAGAGAGAGAGAGAGTGTGGGACAGAGAGAGAGAGAGAGTGTGGGACAGAGAGAGAGAGAGTGTGGGACAGAGAGAGAGAGAGTGTGGGACAGAGAGAGAGAGAGTGGGACAGAGAGAGAGAGAGTGTGGGACAGAGAGAGAGAGTGTGTGGGACAGAGAGAGAGAGAGTGTGGGACAGAGAGAGAGAGAGTGTGGGACAGAGAGAGAGAGAGGTGGGACAGAGAGGAGAGAGAGAGAGAGTGTGGACAGAGAGAGAGAGAGTGTGGGACAGAGAGAGAGAGAGTGTGGGACAGAGAGAGAGAGAGTGGGACAGAGAGAGAGAGAGTGTGGGACAGAGAGAGAGAGTGTGGGACAGAGAGAGAGAGAGTGTGGGACAGAGAGAGAGAGAGTGTGGGACAGAGAGAGAGAGTGTGGGACAGAGAGAGAGAGAGTGTGGGACAGAGAGAGAGAGAGAGAGAGTGGGACAGAGAGAGAGAGAGTGGGACAGAGAGAGAGTGGGACAGAGAGAGAGAGTGGGACAGAGAGAGAGAGAGTGGGAGAGAGAGAGAGAGAGAGAGAGTGTGGGACAGAGAGAGAGAGTGTGGGACAGAGAGAGAGAGAGTGTGGGACAGAGAGAGAGAAAGTGGGACAGAGAGAGAGAGAGTGTGGGACAGAGAGAGAGAGAGAGTGTGGGACAGAGAGAGAGAGAGTGTGACAGAGAGAGAGTGGGACAGAGAGAGAGAGTGGGACAGAGAGAGAGAGTGTGGGACAGAGAGAGAGAGAGAGAGTGTGGGACAGAGAGAGAGAGAGTGTGGGACAGAGAGAGAGAGAGAGTGGGACAGAGAGAGAGAGAGTGTGGGACAGAGAGAGAGAGTGTGGGACAGAGAGAGAGAGTGTGGGGGACAGAGAGAGAGAGAGAGTGGGGACAGAGAGAGAGAGAGTGTGGGACAGAGAGAGAGAGAGTGGGACAGAGAGAGAGAGTGTGGGACAGAGAGAGAGAGTGTGTGGGACAGAGAGAGAGAGTGGGACAGAGAGAGAGAGTGGGACAGAGCGAGAGAGACTGTGGGACAGAGAGAGAGAGAGTGTGGGACAGAGAGAGAGAGAAAGTGTGGGACAGAGAGAGAGAGAGTGTGGGACAGAGAGAGAGAGAGTGTGGGACAGAGAGAGAGAGAGTGTGGGACAGAGAGAGAGAGAGAGTGGACAGAGAGAGAGAGAGAGAGAGAGTGTGGGACAGAGAGAGAGAGTGTGGGACAGAGAGAGAGAGAGAGAGTGTGGACAGAGAGAGAGAGAGTGTGGGACAGAGAGAGAGAGAGAGTGTGGGACAGAGAGAGAGAGAGTGTGGGACAGAGATAGAGAGAGAGTGTGAGAGAGAGAGAGAGAGTGTGGGAGAGAGAGAGTGTGTGGACGAGAGAGAGAGAGTGTGGCAGAGAGAGAGAGTGTGGGAGAGAGAGAGAGTGTGGGAGCGAGAGAGAGAGAGTGGGAGAGAGAGAGAGAGAGAGAGTGTGGGAGAGACAGAGAGAGTGTGGGAGAGAGAGAGAGAGAGTGTGGGACAGAGAGAGAGAGTGTGGCACAGAGAAGAGAGAGTGTGGGACAGAGAGAGAGAGTGTTGGACAGAGAGAGAGAGAGTGTGGGACAGAGAGAGAGAGTGTGTGGGACAGAGAGAGAGAGAGTGTGGGACAGAGAGAGAGAGAGTGTGGGACAGAGAGAGAGAGAGAGTGTGGGACAGAGAGAGAGAGAGAGAGGGAGACAGAGAGAGAGAGAGAGTGTGGGACAGAGAGAGAGAGAGTGTGTGGGACAGAGAGAGAGAGAGTGTGGGACAGAGAGAGAGAGAGTGTGGGACAGAGAGAGAGAGAGTGTGGGACAGAGAGAGAGAGAGTGTGGGCCAGAGAGAGAGAGAGGTGGCAGAGAGAGAGAGAGGGTGGGACAGAGAGGAGAGTGAAGAGAGTGGGGACAGAGAGGAGAGGAGAGAGAGAGTGTGGGACAGAGAGAGAGAGAGTGTGGGACAGAGAGAGAGAGAGAGAGAGAGAGTGAGGTGGGAGAGGTAGAGAGAGAGAGAGTGTGGTGGGAGAGAGAGAGAAGAGAGAAGAGAGGTGGGACAGAGAGAGAGAGAGAGAGTGTGGGACAGAGAGAGAGAGAGAGAGAGTGTGGGACAGAGAGAGAGAGAGAGTGTGGGACAGAGAGAGAGAGTGTGTGGGACAGAGAGAGAGAGTGTGGGACAGAGAGAGAGAGAGTGTGGGACAGAGAGAGAGAGTGTGAGGGACAGAGAGAGAGAGAGTGTGGGACAGAGAGAGAGAGAGTGTGGGACAGAGAGAGAGAGAGTGGGACAGAGAGAGAGAGAGTGTGGGACAGAGAGAGAGAGTGTGTGGGACAGAGAGAGAGAGGGAGAGTGTGGGACAGAGAGAGAGAGAGTGTGGGACAGAGAGAGAGAGAGAGTGGGACAGAGAGAGAGAGAGAGAGTGGGACAGAGAGAGAGAGAGAGAGTGTGGGACAGAGAGAGAGAGAGTGTGGGACAGAGAGAGAGAGAGTGTGGGACAGAGAGAGAGAGAGTGTGGGACAGAGAGAGAGAGTGTGGGACAGAGAGAGAGAGAGTGTGGGACAGAGAGAGAGAGAGTGTGGGACAGAGAGAGAGAGAAAATGTGGGACAGAGAGAGAGAGAGAGTGTGGGACAGAGAGAGAGAGAGAGAGAGTGTGGGACAGAGAGAGAGAGTGTGGGACAGAGAGAGAGAGAGTGTGGGACAGAGAGAGAGAGTGTGGGACAGAGAGAGAGAGAGTGTGGGACAGAGAGAGAGAGAGTGTGGGATGGAGAGAGAGAGAGAGAGAGTGTGGGGGACAGAGAAGAGAGAGTGTGGACAGAGAGAGAGAGAGAGAG